>NC_083476.1:20083741-20136241 GCF_030014155.1 Tachysurus vachellii
TTTTCCAGAGACACCAATCAACTTACCGTGTATGTCTTTGGACCGGGGAGGAAACCGGAGTACCCGGAGGAAACCCCCAAGGCACGGGGAGAACATGCAAACTCCACACACACAAGGCGGAGGCGGGAATCGAACCCCCAACCCTGGAGGTGTGAGGCGAACGTGCTAACCACTAAGCCACCGTGCCCGGTGTCTCAGAGATATAATCATAGTAAATTCAGATTTATTCTGTGTATTTGTGTTTGTTTGTTTGTTTTGAACTTGTTATATTGTAGGATTTTTCTTTTTAAATATATATTAAAAAATGATTTAAAAGATTAGAACTTTAAATACAAATCTCTACATTTTTAAACATCAAAAATACAAATTTTCATGTAAATTAGACCAAATTTCAGAATTTCATATTTGTTTTTATTACTTTGACCATGTTTACCGTATTTATAAAAAAAAATTCTCTTCATTAAATTATTATTTATTTTTTTTCCAAAGACAAATCTGATACCTAGCAAATCCAAAACAAACACCATTTCCACAAACGTACGACAGTAACATACGGAACATCGTTCAATTTAATTCGTTCAGTTTTGTCAAAAATCTGTCCTTTCGTCAGGTTTCAAACACGATAGCAAAAGTAAATTAATGGGAAATATGTTTGTTTTTGTCCCTTTGCATAGAAGCAACGTAGTTTTTTTTTTAAACAAACCAAGAAAACTTTTTTTTTAAATAAATTCAATACATCAATGAATCTTAATTGTAAGGTGTTTCATGCATAATGTATCATAAAGCATGTCATTATTCCTATCTCAAGCTTTTTTTGCTTCCTGTTTGAAGCTGGCCACACCCCCTCATTATGATGCGACATTTATTTATTATTATTATTATTGCAATCAAACCCACTACTAAAGGGTTAATACGTGATGTACATGTTTGCAGACTTGTATCTTTCACCTAGAAATATGGACATCGTAAAGTTGAACAAAAATGAATTCAAATACATACATAAATGAACCATAATTCTAATAATTCTACAGTACAGATTAATAGCTACGCTACATATAGCTAAGATACGATACTTAAAGTACGGATGGTGTTTGGTAACAGTGTCGTGGAAACAGTTTAGTTCTTTCTTTCTTTTTAAATGTAAACCAATAATTACTGCATACCTTCATTCCTAAAACCTTTACCTGACTCACTAAAACCAACCACCTGACCATCTAAGACAAAATACTACTTTTCCAAAAAATTCTAAACACGCTGAAACCATTTTGTCTGGTCTACATGAGTCGTGAGTCACGACCGAAGCCTAGTGACTCAACAGCTATTCAAGCTCAAATCTGTACAGTCTTTTGCCTGCCTAGCTGCATTCTTTAATTTTTTATATTTTTTTTTGGTTTCATCGAAACATGCTCCAGCTTGAAGAGCCAGTTTTACTTCCTAATTCCTTAACGCTTTAACTGACTCAGTTCAGCCTGATCCAAGAAGTAAATGCACGGAGGTAGAAATGCTAAGTAATTCACTACAATTCACTACGGTGATGTTTTAAATAGTTTACTTATGTCAGACGAGATGGAAACAGATCAGGTTACTGCCTAGTAGAGAGACAGGTTTGCACAATGCAATACTAGACCACACACTAAGTATGTATTGTATAGATATGTATGTATATTTTTTTAACTTCATAAGTGTATTCTTTATTAAAAGTGTTAATTAAAAAAAGAGAACTGTGCTTTTAGCTAAAACTAGATTTGTAAAGTTCGTCACGACAAACTTTGATGTTGGCTTTGACGAGGCAAGTATTCGCAAAGGCCGGTGCTTTTAGGAGGCGAGTGGACATAAGAGTCAGTGTTTTGATATGTCACATGTCCATGTTGTGCAAAATTTTTTATTTTCACGTCATCAGAATACCTGTGAGGAAGTTCCCCTCATTGTTCTGAGTGTTTTGATATGTCACATGTCCATGTTGTAAAAGGTTTTTTGATTTTGCATATATTGGGGGCGGGGCCGCGGGACAACTGAAAGGCCAGTCGGTACACCAATTTAAACCTTTGTTCAGAGTATTGGTGAAATTTTATAATGGGAGTCTATGGGAAAAATGGCCATTTTGAGACCCGGTACCGGAAGTACCGGTACTCGGATCGCTTAGAAAAGTAATAGCAACAAACTTCAGACCAGGATCTACAACATATCCGAATTTGGTGCATGTGGCTCGAAAATTTTTGTCTAAGCTGAAATAGGAAAACAGAATGTTGGCTTCTACAAAGCCAACATAATTTTCTCTCTAAAGTCTTTCATATATGATGCAGCGGATTAAGCACTAGTTTACTATCTAGTAAATGTTTTGTGTGAACCTTGTGTAAGAATCTACACTACACTATACAGTCTTCCTGTGTGTGTGTGTGTGTGTGTGTGTGTGTGTGTGTGTGTGTGTGTGCGTGCCAGGTTTTAGCAAAAGAAATTCCGGCCCAACTACATTGTAGAGAAAAACCTCTCAATAGTCATATAATAAAAAAAAAACAGTCACTTTTTTTCAACATGGTAAACAAGAGGTGCGTCTCAAATCACACACAGAACTGACGCACACGTCTATATCATATAGCGTATCGTTTTTCTTCTTTACTTCACTGAAAGAAGATTTGACCCACATGACACCTGTCTAATTCCTGTCCAGTTCACTCATACGGTGTTAAATCAACACAGTAAGAGTGCATTTGTATATAAACAGTAATAATAGTGCGTGTGCTTGGGTAAACTCTCAAAAAAATAATTATAGTAAATTCAGATATATTTTTCTTGTGAATTCTCATTTTGCCTGAGGCTTGAGTCATTTCTGAAATCTTACGTATGGACTACAGTATATACATTAAGTCCATTTTTTTCTGTGGTGTATTACATAATTGTTTACTTCTGCCAGTGTTTTATTATTTTTTAAAAATGTATTTTTTATTTATTTTAATCTTGCTATAAGGTAAGATTTTTCTTTTTAAATATAAATATTAAAAATAATTGATTTAAAATATCAGAATTTTAAATATTAATCTTCAAATTTTGAAACATGAAAAATACAGATTTTGATGTAAATTAAAAAAAAAAAATGTGCACCTTTAATTTAAATTTTTTTTTTCCAAAGACAAATCTGACCCCTAATGATAAATTCAGATGTTTCTGTGTATTTCTGTTGTTCCCATATGATTCATTTCTGAACTCTTCATCGTTTCAACTATGTACATTAGGTTTTTTTTCTGTGGTGTATTTAATTTTTTATATACATGGTGTGAGGGCTGTAGTGAAAATACCACTAGTAGTGAAAATACCACAAGACGAAGTGCTTCAGGTATGATGAACTTATTCAACGTTGTATATTGCTTAGGTAGCAGAAGGGGCGGGGCTTCCAGGTGCTGATGCTGGATGAGAAAACATTTTTTCAAGATGGCCAACGACACTCGATGTGGATGAAGTGTCTTACAAATATCTTTCGAATTAGTTCACGTTAATGTTTAATTTGAGACGTTTCAGGGACTCGATCTCTCCCAATCTTTGCAGTAAATCTTCCAATAGAAATGGTTCTGTATTTCATAGACACACTGTCTGAAATTAGACTTCAAAATATAATGTATTAGGTTTGATTTTAGTTATTTGTAAAACTATAAGACGTTGGTAAACTATCCCAATGTGGCAAACTTGTCCACATTCATAGATTGAGAGTGGGGCAGCTTGATTCCTGCCTTAATGGGTTTCTGTAGTTTTGGTTGAAATTCCCATTTTGACCACTAGGCACAACAATAACTCTTATTGAACGAGGCAGTGAAGACGCCACACAACGACACCTTAAAGGCGAGAACATCGATGAAACATCGGCTTCATCTGTCAAACAGCATCGTTTCCAAACTGTCCTTCACCTAAATAAAGGAAAGTAATTAAATACATCAATGGAATTTAAAATGTTTAGAGTCATGTGTCATTCTTACAGACTTTTACTAAAGAGTACTGAAGAGTAAAGTTGGTTACTTGGATGATCTAGAACTGAAAAGATCTACATATAAGTGTTTAACAGAAGTTTAAAATGCTCAGTTTGCATATCCGGGTTTCACAGATGACCAAAAGAAAATTCAAAGTTCTTCGTTTCATCGCTGTAAAAATTGGTTTATTTTACGGGTAAGAAAATGATTTCATAAAATCTTTTTAATCTCATTAATATTCAACAAAGATTTGAAAAAAAAAGAAAAGAAAATTTGAAATGACAGACCAACGATATTATAAAGTGTACCGATATTTCATAATAAACTAAAGTAATGAATTTGCACCCGGTTATGACGTCTGACTGGACACCGATTGAAATGATCGTTGAAATAAAGTAGTTAATCCATAGTTCTTCGATATGAGTCAGTTCCTGTCCCGGAGGAACTTCGGCACACCTCATTTTCTTCATCGAGGGCCTGCTGATAGTTTGATCATCAGTTGATGAACTCTAACGTGGTGAGAACAGTGGTGAGTAAATTCAGTCAAAGTGCAGATGTAGAACTACACCTTCTGGCTCTGAGGCACATTTCTGCAGCAGAACATTTTAGCTCTGATAAAGAAATCAGTCCTAATGGAACCCCAAAGATATTCTGCTGAATTCCAAGCAGAACAACACGGCTGCCTTTGGAAAGGTCAAGTTTTACCCTCTTACCCTCTTAATAAAAAAATGGAGGTAAACTTAAAAACTTCATTTGAAAAACATCTACATTGGGGTTTAATTCCACATTCAGAAGCACTGCAGTAATAAGAAATAGTTTATAAAGCATTCCTTGCTTACTGTGTAAGGCTTCATATGAAATGAGAAGACGAGAACGCTCGCTTAACGTTATGCTGTTTAACCGTAACTCATTTTCCACCTTTTTGGTCACCTGCCAAGTCGCACCCAAGAGCCGGGCCTCACAAACTCCTGTGATTGGCTAGTGACGTTATGATTGACAGACGTTTTTGTTTCTTTATGTCCCAGCCACGAACAGCTATAAATATCATCATCAGTACTTGAACTCACACATCAGATACCAGTCTCATCCCGAAAGTTATTATTTTGTCTCTTATTACTGCATGTGCATAGAATTAAGAAATCATTTCATTATGACTTCACGTATTTACGAAGCTCGTACACAAAGCCACGTGACCCGTTTTCATGCCCTCAGAGTGAAGTGGTGATCAATGTGAGTTCGTGACGCAGGTAAAAGTCACCACAGTCTTACAGAAAAAGGTTCCTCAGGGTTCTTTAGAGAACTCCAGGGGTCTGAATATGGCCAGTGAATATGACCGTTTCCTGAACCATAGTTCTATGTAGAGAAAGAGGTGCTTGGGTTAGATGTAGAACTCTGGGGTTCCTGGAAAATGGTTCTATGTCATTCTCCTGGAGAGATACGAGCGGTTTCTTTAATTCATTGAGTGTGGAAGGTGAACTTGATCCTGTGTTTAATTTTTTCAGTCACGATGTTGTTTTTTTGTTGAAATAACTTTATACTGTGTTTGAATTTGCGGTATTTTCTTAATAATAATAAGAAGAAGAAAAATAAAAATGGAGAACTGCATTGGTTTCTTCAGGGAATCCTTCCTTGTAGTTCTATATAAAGAGTCATTTGATGTTCTATATAGAGCCTGAGATATTCCTTTAAAAGTGTGTGTGCTTTCTCCGACCTGATGAAATTGTGCTGTTGGTAAAATGAATAAAGTATAACTTAAATAATAAGGGGAAAATAAACCCAGTATCAGGTTTGAGCTGTATGCTAACACTATGCTAATTCACAGACGTTTCCTAGAAAGGAAAATGACACGATGCGACGATCAGGAACGTTATAAATCCCTTCTTCTTATGCAGAGATACTACACCGATGATGCTACATAGATTTACTTCTTATCCTTCATTAAAAATGATTAAATAATTAAAAATGATTAAAAACAGAATGAAGGGAAATTAACGAATCACAGCTGGAAGCGGCATTAAGGTTAACGTCACGTCGGTAAAGCATTACAATGAATTTGGATCCTTCATTAGATGCAGCGCTTGTTTTTAAAAGCTAATACTTTCAAGGCTGAATGTTGGAAACGTTCGGGTTAAGGAAAAGGAAACGGAGCGGCCGGGGGGCTGTCGGGTTTCTTCGGAACTTCTCAGCTCAGTCAGTGAGGAATCTCTGTGAAGAAGAAATGTTTAGTCAAGAAACGTTCGAGCGGTTAAACACGGTACAGTGTTGTACATGTAACGGTGCAGTAAACATCTCTGATACCTGAACCATCACGGCAGCGGCGACCACAAGCAGCGCCATGAGAGCCACGCGAGCCAGCTTGCCCATTTCTACCTGTCTGAGGATGAAGAAGCGAGCCCAGCCCAGTTTCTTTGGGGTGTGAGGCGGGTAGCGCATGTTGTTCAGTCCTTCCATCTTCAGCTGCTTGATGAGGCAGCCTCGCAGGTGACTCAGCTGGTCAAAGGTAAACTTGCCGTGGTAGCAGCCCATACCGCTGTTGCCTGTAGGGGGCACCATCGTCTTACATTTAAACCTTTATTATCAGCTAAATTGTAACAAATGCAATTGTTTTTTTTTTTAAAAATTGTGAATTCTTTAATATATGTATTTATAGATTAAATGCATTTTTCTGTATTTAAAGCAAAACATACAGGATTCCAAATTCAGCACTTAGCCAATCGCAGTCGTCTTCTTTAATCCATAAGTTAAATAAAATTGTATAGGTTCTGTTCATTATTATTTTTTAAAATCTCACAACCTAACCCATACTTTTACTTACTTATACACGATTCTATGCCATTGTATAACATAAACAGTGTGAGTAGCGTGTTCACGCTGAAAATTCCAACAACACAAATTGTGTAGTGGAAGAGGGGCGGGGTTAGCAGGCGCTGACGCTGGATGGGAAAAAAAATTCAAGATGGCCGACAACACTCTACATATGGCAGGCACTAAATTCCAGGGGTTTCGTTACCACGACGTAAAGTGGGCGTGTTTCCGGAGGTCTTCAAAAAATCAGCATACTACGAAGGACAAAACAGTCATACAGGTTGATTTATTTTAGAAACCAAATAAACAACCAAAAACTTTGGTTATGTTTAGGGTCAAATAGGTCACGCCTACCTAATGACACAATATCTGTTACGCTGTACTGAAATCCCTGGAAATAAGTGCCTGCCCTCTGCGAATGTCTTTGAAATTAGCTCACATTGTGTGTTTTAAGAACTCTGTGTATTCTGCTAAAGCTAGCGGCGTCGCATTACGTGCGTTTGACATCACTTGCCATCGACTTCCTGTTGCTAAAAAAAGCGCTAGTGTTCTGTTTGCGACGACACGACCCTTCAAACATTCATACGCTGGACGCTAGATTACGTAGTGCATAGTGTAAGTGCATAGTGTACAGTAGGTCATTTGGGACACAGTGCATTAGGTCAAGTTTTAAAATATATACACATTGGCAGAAACGTGATTGTTTTAAATCCATATACTTTCTCCATGGAAATCACGATACCACGAGGTTCTATCATACGCCTGAATGCTTCCTATACACAAACTCTGTTGCTAAGTAACAATGCATTAATAACAGATACAAAACCGTGAGAAATGTAGTGACGGGGTGAAATTTGAGCGAGTAGGTCATCTGCTTACCAACACCACCAAAAGGCAGAGAGCTGACAGAGAAGTGGACCAAGCAGTCATTGGCCAAAACTCCTCCACTGGAAGTCTCGGAGATCATACGCTTGATGAGCTAAACCAAGAAAAAAAAAAAGCAAACGATTTTATCATTCTGAAAATAACCAGAATGATATCTGGTGTGAGGGGGGCATGGTGACTTAGTGGTTAGCACGTTTGCCTCACACCTCCAGGGTCGGGGTTCGATTCCCGCCTCCACCTTGTGTGTGTGGAGTTTGTATGTTCTCCTCGTGCCTCGGGGGTTTCCTCCGGGTACTCCGGTTTCCTCCCCCGGTCCAAAGACATGCATGGTAGGTTGATTGGCATCTCTGGAAAATTGTCCCTAGTGTGTGAGTGTGTGAGTGAATGAGTGTGTGTGTGTGTGTGTGCCCTGCGATGGGTTGGCACTCCGTCCAGGGTGTATCCTGCCTTGATGCCCGATGACGCCTGAGATAGGCACAGGCTCCCCGTGACCCGAGGTAGTTCGGATAAGCGGTAGATGAATGAATGAATATCTGGTGCGAAAAGGAAAGCGTTCTCAAAGCTGACTGGGGCAACCAGGTGCTTCTTTACTGTGAACTCACAGAGCTCAGAACTCAGCGGCGGTTTTCTAAGAAATTTTTTATCGGTAAAAGGAATGATAGTGTGGAATTAGTGACATCCATTCTTGTAAGAAAAGGCTTGCAAGTATTCGAATATTGAGAAAAACCAAACCACGAGTCGGGGAAAAGTGTTGGAGGGAGAAAAGGGGGCGTGGCTTTGTCTACAAAAAGGGCTCGAGGAGTTTCAATGTTGTTGTGCTTGAAGTACTTATACGCTAAAACTTCAGTCTTCAACCACATCACAATGTCCTCCACTCGAGCATAACAACTGAAATGTACATCGTTTTAACCTTCTCAAGGCCTTTGTACATATTTCATACCACAGCGCCATCTGCTGGCTCTAAATACAAAAAGCTTTCCAATATTTCACACTTCTCACGTCGCTGAATTCCCCAGTGTTTGTTTTCATGCCCTCAGACTGAAGTGGTGATCAGTGCGAGCTCATGACGTGTGCTGGTAAAAAGCACTACACACTCTTACAGGTTCTTTACAGAACTCTGGGGGTCTGTATATGGGCAGAAGAACTGTTTCCTGAACCATGGTTCTATGTAGAGCTATAAAAAGCTGTCTGGGATCTATGTACTGTAGAACTCTGTTGTTCTTGGTCAACAGAACCTAGAAAATGGTTCTATGTCAAACTCTTGTAGAGAAACGAACGGCTTCTGTGGAAGGTGAAGCCATGAAGGTGCCATTACTTTTAGAGTGTTTTAAGGAAGAACTATGTGTAGATAAACTTTTCCTCTAATGCTAGAGCTACATCTACCTTGTTGTCAGAGGTGAAGACGTAGAGTGCCAGCGGTTTCTCTCTCTGGTTGATAAAGTCGATAGCCTCGTCCACGCTGCCAACAGTCAGGATAGGCAGAATGGGTCCAAAGATCTCTTCCTGCATGACCTTTGCTTCGGGCTTCACGTCTCTCAAGACTGTTGGAGCTGTGGGTAAAGCGGACGGTGCGAACGTCAGGCTTTTCATAATACTGTACCATCATCAAAACGAACACGCTTTAGACTGAACGCTGAACGTTTACCGATGTAGCACTCGGACTGGTCGTTTTCTCCTCCCACAGCCACCGTGCTGTCCTCCATCAGCGCCATCAATCTTTTGAAATGTCGACTGTTGATGATGCGTCCGTAGTCTAGACAGGATTTGGGATCGTCTGTGTAGAAATCCTTAAAACATAAAAAACAGCAACAATTATTAGTCTAGCTCAGTTATACAGTTATACTGTACACGGCAGCTTTGATGCATGTTTACTACAATGCAGTGAGAAGAACAAGAATGAGTTTTATTTCTCGATGCTTCCTCGTGTCCTCACACCGTCTCTACGCTCCGTTAACACAACATATTTCGGATTATTCTTTTTACTCTGAGGTTAATCATCTGAGAGTGTGTCTGAATGTGTGAAGCAATCCGTATGGCATCAAGTGCCAAGCTAAACATTGGATTTTTTCTTAGGACAAAATGTTCTCAGTGCAGAACGTGCATGAATTTCTGTCTATGTGAACGTGTAGTACACCAGATGTTAATAATCTCTCTCTCTCTCTCTCTCTCTCTCTCTGAGAATGTGCTCAATCTCATTTCTCTCTTGCTTTTCCTTAAGATGATTTGGCAAGCAAAGTTCCATAAACCAGGGAGCACGGTGGCTTAGTGGTTAGCACGTTCGCCTCACACCTCCAGGGTCGGGGTTCGATTCCAGCCTCCAGGTACTCCGGTTTCCTCCCCCTTGTCCAAAGACATGCATGGTAGGTTGATTGGCATCTCTGGAAAATTGTCGTGAGTGAGTGAATGAATGTGTGTGTGTGTGTGTGCCCTGCGATGGGTTGGCACTCCTGCCTTGATGCCCGATGACACCTGAGATAGGCACAGGCTCCCCGTGACCCGAGGTAGTTCGAATAAGCGGTAGAAAATGAATGAGTTCCATAAACCTCATGAACGCTCACATGTATAGCATAAAGTTCATGTATAAAAAAACTCTTCTTTGCAGAGGCTGTTTGGTTGAGTCCATGTTGAGCATTGATTGTCTTTATCATGTTTCGCTCCACAGTAAGAAGCTCATATGAAAGTAGACGCTCGGCAGTTTACGAATATGCAGTGATTCATAAAGGGCAGCTGTTTATTTCTAGCCTATTGGTGAAGATATATTCATTGAAAAGTTTTTTTAAAGAAAAAAAAACACTCGTTTTTGAAAAAATGTTTGTATCTTCAAAGTAAATGTTGATATGAAACCCATTTCTGCTCTCTGAGATGTCCTGAGTGTTTGTTCATAAACAAGATTTGCTAAAATTCTGTGTGTTATGAACACAGAAGGGAAGAACACACATATCACACTGAAGGTACCAGTGAGTATAATATAGGCCATGATAGGGACAGTGGTGGCTCAAGTGATCTGGGTTGTTGATTATGTGATCAGATTCAGTTGTTGATCAGATTCAAGCCCCAGCACGGCCAAGCTGCCACTATTGGGCCCCTGAGCAAGGCCCTTAACCTTCTCTGCTCCAGTGGTGCTGTATCATGGCTGACCCTGTGCTTTAACCCCAACCTCCAAAAGAATTTCACTGTGCTGTGATGTATATCGTCACTGTAGGGGCGGAAACCTCGTATGTCCAGATTTGGTCAATTTCATATTTTTTCACATATCGATGCTATTGGTCAGTCCCCACGTGGGTCTGTTATTTTTACAAGTTATTAACCAATCTAAAGTCTTGAAAATAGCTTGAGCGCAAATCTCATAACTCCATTGGACACTTCAACTGTCCACCTCTTCCTCACTCCGCGGGAGAGCTTCGCGGCATATTTCTCCTCAAGAAGAGTCGCAACGAATCAACACGTCTTCTGAGGTAAATGTCTTCAAAACACTGGGCTCAAAGAAAAAAAAATCTTGACCCCCGCTAGTTCTGGTGCTCGTCTGAGGACAGGAATTTAGCGCAAGACAATCCACTGCAACGCGGACTAAACCCTGTGTACTGCAGATAAGGTACGGCGTTTTTTTAATTTCCTGAAAAATAACGGTTTTGGAGATACGAGGATTCTGTCCGACAGCGACGATATGTGAAAAAATGAACTTCTATTCAATTCTACCGGACTTGAAACAAGTTGATTTCCAATCCTTCACAGCTCTGTGAGATGTTCTATGTGTTGTATATCTTTCTGAATGAGAGATGAGAGTTAAACATGAAGCTCTGACACTGAGAACTGAATCAATCGTTACTCCTGATTGGGCGGTACACTGTAGATCCAAACGAGTCATACGCATACCTTCACGTTCTTCTTAATCTCTTCTATGACTCTGTCCTGGATGCTGGGATCACAGAGGATGTAATCTGGTGCAATGCATGTTTGCCCACAGTTTGTATACTTTCCCCAAGCGATACGTCTGCAAAAGTGGAAAAGAAATGACTTTCTTGTTCAAAGCAGGTCTAGAATTGTTTAAAGAAATATGTCAGTGATCTAACTGACCGACAGGCGATGGCGAGATCGCAGCTCTTATCGATGTAGCAGGGGCTTTTCCCACCCAGCTCCAGGGTAACAGGAGTTAAGTTTTTAGCAGCTGCCTCCATGATCACTTTACCAACCATGCAGTTACCGGTGTAGAAGATGTGATCAAATCTCTGCTTCAGCAACTCCTGAGTCTCTGGAACTCCACCGGTAACTACCGGGTACATCTCCTGAAATAAGCAGATGAGTTTATTTCACTTGATTAAAGATTAAATGATATAAAAAATAAGAGAGAGGGTGTAGTGTTTCTCAGAGATCCGAGATATCGAACCTTGTCGAGGTACAAAGGCAGAAGATCCTCCATCACTTTGGACGTGTGAACGCACACTTCGGATGGCTTAATAACGACTGCATTCCCTTAAAAACAAACACACATCCGTTTATATCATAATAATCAACTTATAAAGACCTAAGTACTTAAATAGGAACGGAAGAAGGATCACTACAGTGGTGAAGACATCCTGACACATGCTAATTTATAACACAAAACCTCCTGCACTGAGGTCTTTCCTAAAGTGCTTTTAGTGTCATGAAAAATGCGTCGGCTGGCTTCGTTCTGAACGTTCAGATACCGACGAAGAGAAATTTAAAAGCCTGTTGTGTAACTGCGCTGGACCTTGAATGTGACTCGAAGATCTCTGTGTCTACCTTTAACCTGAATGATAACAGGAGGGAGGGAACCTGGAGCGTACTCTGATCTGTTAGTCAACACAAGACTGGGGCGAAGTGCGAAAGAGAGAAAGAGAGAGAGAGAGAGAGAGAGAGAGAGAGAGAGAGAGAGAGAGACGGAGAGAGAGAGAGAGAGGGGGGGGGGGAGAGAGAGAGATGAGAGCGAGAGAGAGAGAGAGAGAGCGAGAGAGGGAGAGAGAGAGAAAGAGAGACAGAGATGAGAGAGAGAGAGGGAGAGAGAGGGAGAGAGAGAGAGAGGGAGAGCGAGAGAGGGAGAGTGAGAGAGAAAGAGATGAGAGAGAGAGAGAGAGAGAGAGAGAGAGAGGGAGAGCGAGAGAGAGAGAGAGACGGAGAGAGAGAGAGAGAGAGAGAGAGAGAGAGAGAGAGAGAGAGAGAGAGAGAGAGAGAGAGAGAGAGAGAGAGAGAGAGAGAGAGAGAGAGAGAGAGAGAGAGAGAGAGAGGGAAAGAGAGAGGGAAAGAGAGAGAGAAAGAGAGAGGGAGAGAGGGAAAAAGAGAGAGAGAGAGAGAGAGAGAGAGAGAGAGAGAGAGAGAGAGAGAGGGAAAGAGAGAGGGAGCGAGAGAGAGAGAAAGAGAGAGATAGAGAGAGAGAGACGGAGAGAGAGAGAGAGAGAGAGAGAGAGAGAGAGAGAGAGAGAGAGAGAGAGAGAGAGCAATATCACAGAAAATAAACATTAAATCCAGAATGAGACAAAAGAGTAAAAAAATTATAATTAGAATAATAAATAGATTATTAATAATAACAACAAATGACAAATATTATCTTATGCTTTAAAAACTTCTAGATTTTTTCCCCTTTCCTATCTGTTTAAATTCTCAACAAATCCCAGGAAATTCCATTTTATTTCATGATAAATTCTATTACATTTCACTGCATGTTCACTTCGTTACTGCACCATAAGCAAAGAAACTGCCAGCAATAAACCAGTCAGATTGTATGTTTGTTATGTTTAATCACTACATTAAAGATGATATCGGAACTGGCTAACATAGCTGGCTCGTTAATTCGGTTGTAATTAGCTCTATAGCTAACAATTCTTAAAAAAAAAAAAAACTGTGCGAAAACTACAACAGTACATGAAAATCTGATGTAATTTTGATATGTGGATAAACGTGTTATTGTTTCCTGTTAGCTGTTTATTGCAGCAAATTACCATTATGAGTCTGGATCATGCTACTGAATCAATTAGTTAGCTGACAGCTGATCTATCTCTATTTATTTATTTTCTCTTTTTTTTCCTTTGTGAATATATTTACAATCCAACTAACTATTAGACTTCTCTCATATTTCACCAAGCGAATTAAAAAATGTATTAAAAATGAAAATAGTTTTAAAACAATTGTGTAAAAACAAATTTCAAAAGCGGACGCTAATCCAGCTCTGAGCGCGTTTCTCTCTGGCTCAATGAGGCGGTTTATGTTTGCGAAAGGTGGCTAAAAACACATCAGCGGTGTTATAGAGATATCGGCATGTTACCTGTGTTTGCCATGTTGAAGGAGCTCAAAGTGTTTAGTAAATGTAAACTCATAGGCTAATATGATATTAAAATGTCTATGGGATACTTTTATCCTTATACAGACTGAGATGGTGTTATTATGAAAAGACACTTTTATTTTGAAGAAATTTTGGATTAAATTTGCACAAAGCCGAGGTATAGTATCTGTTATTCTGGGGTTTTTTTTATAGCCCCAAGGGCTTTGTGTTCTTTTGACTCGGACACAAAAGAGCGTTTTGTGAGAGCCGCGTGCTGATTGGTCCGTTTTAAACATGAGCATTGTTACTAAGCGGAGAAGACAAACAAAGCTGCACTGTGTACTGAATAGAATAAGGCGGATGCCTTGGCAGGTATACTGATCAAGATCTATTGTGGAGAGCTGTGTGATTGTTTGTTGTACCTGCGGCGATGGCGCCGATTAGAGGCTGGATGGTGACGGCCCAAGGGTAGTTCCACGCCCCGATAATCAACACCACTCCCAGAGGCTCGGGTTGGATGTAGACCTGATCTGAAATGGTCAGTAGGTTTTTAGTCACCGGCCTTGGAGCTGCCCACTCCGCTAGCTTGCTGATTGCCATGTTGATCTCTCCCTCCAGACCCAGCGTCTCGTACAGCGGCGTGCCGAACTCGCTCTGTCGACAAAAACAGCCGTGCTCAATATTACACCTTTTATCATTGGATCTAAAATATATGTAAATTACAAATAAAGACAAACCGTATTAGGCTGAAACATACAGTGTAATATATTAGGAATGTATTAAATCATTGTAGATGTTTTCTCTACACTGGGTGTGTGCATGCGTGCGTGTGTGTGTGTGTGTGTGCGTGTGTGTGTTTGTGTTTGTGTGTACCTTCAGGATGAGTTTATTTTTTATTGTTGTGGCCAAAAATGCTTGGCAGCTTTTTGTGCTTAAAACTACTCAAAATGGTGAAATCACAAGCACATTTTTTAAATTCCTCATACATATTTTAATATAACAATAAAAACAAATTATTTCATTAAAAATTTCTTAATATTCCTCACGTCATTAATACTGATGTTAACGCACCATGTTTACAAAGCACAGGAATTTAACATGTAATAAATGCATGTTTTCTTTGATTTGTTAATAAGAGCTAAAGTTCAGCGCAATCATAGTATCAGTCGAATAATTGTGCAAACACAGTGACGTGGCACCTTGTTGAGGTCCTTCTTGAGAGCGCTGGCGATTTCCTTCTGCCTCTCTGCAAACAGGCGCTGGAGGTTCTTCAGCTGGGTGATACGGTACTCCAGCGGTTTGGTGCGGCCCGTGTTAAAGGCCTTCCTGGCGTGCTCCACTGCCTTCTGCTGTTGAGCCATTCTGTAAAAACAGTAAAACACTTTTTTCACTATGGCACCATTTCTGGCACGCCGTAAGCTTAATTCATTATAAACGGTCCAGAATTAGGAGGCAGCTGAAGAGGAATTCTCATCCCTGAGGTCAATGACTCGGGTTAGGGTTAGATAGTCCTTTCTGGTAACTATAGACCAATTTATAGTAATTACTGAATAAGGTGATATGACAATATAATATAGATGTAATAAACTGCCAAATTTTATCTTTCTTTCTTTCTTTCTTTCTTTCTTTCTTTTTTTTTACGATTAAATATCTGCATAAAATCTATACGTCATATACCAGTGTATTTAAATTAAAGGAAATTTGTAAGTAAAATATTTCAGTTCAACAAAAAGTAAACAAGATAAATAACAACAATGATAAACTTTCTTAAATTAGAGATATGTATGTACATTTATGTAATTACTATATTGTACTAACATAGATGATATATATATATAAAGCTGCAATATGCCGTAATGTGTAAAAAGGTGTTAAGTAAGTGTTAAGTGTAATGTCTGTTTTATAATGTCTGTTAAAGTTGTTTTATAAGTTCTGTAACCTAGCTAGAAAAAATTGGTAACAAGTTAAGATTTGTGAATTCTTTTTTTGCTAGCTAATAAAGTTTTGAAAATAAGTCAATTTGGTGGCAAGTGAAGGTTTATTGATTAGTTTGTTTAATTAGTTAGTTGTGTAGTTTTTGTAAATTAGCTAATTAAAATTTTCTTACAAGTTCAGTTTTGTGAAAAATGTAGTTTGTTAAATTAGTCAGATTAAAATATTTTTAAATAAGCTATTTGTAACTAAGCAGGTTAAATGTACTAGCAAGTTTGCCAAGTTTGTTAAGTTTTAAAGCATCAGCTTGTTAGATTTAATGGCTAGTTAAAAGTTTGTAAATTTGTTTGTTGGATTGCATAGCTAGTTAAATTTCATCAAAGATTTGTCAGGTAAAATTAAGGTCTGTAATTTACCAAGTAACATTTGCTGATTTGCTACTACGTTTTGTGAATTAGTTTGTTAAATTTGCTAGCTAGTAAAGTTTTAGAATTGTCTAGTTAAATCTGCTAGCAAGTTAGGCTTTGTAAAGAATTATATTCTATAAGTAAGCAAGGAAGCTTTTGTAAATTACATAGTTACAATTTATAGCAAGTAATATTTATTAGCTTGTTAGATTACACAGCTAGTTAAAGTTTGTGAATTGGATTGTTAGATTACATGGCTAGTTAAAGTATGTGAATTAGATGGTTATATTAGACAGCTAGTTAAAGTCTGTGAATTGGACTGTTAGATTACACAGCTAGTTAAAGTTTGTGAATTAGCTTGTTAGATTACACAGCTAGTTAAAGTTTGTGAATTAGCTTGTTAGATTACACAGCTAGTTAAAGTTTGTGAATTAGCTCGTTAGATTACACAGCTAGTTAACGTTTGTGAATTAGATGGTTATATTAGACAGCTAGTTAAAGTTTGTGAATTAGATGGTTATATTAGACAGCTAGTTAAAGTCTGTGAATTGGACTGTTACATTACACAGCTAGTTAAGGTTTGTGAATTAGCTTGTTAGATTACACAGCTAGTTAAAGTTTGTGAATTAGCTTGTTAGATTACACAGCTAGTTAAAGTCTGTGAATTAGATGGTTATATTAGACAGCTAGTTAAAGTTTGTGAATTAGATTGTTGGATTGCATGGCTAGATAAATGTTGTGAAATAGTTTGCTAGATTAGAGAGCTAGTTAAATTTTGTAAATTAAAGTCAAACTCTAGGGGTAAGAGTTTACAGAATATTTCCCTTATGAACTATTTAGTCATTCGGGGATGATTCTCATTCTGATTCTCTTTTTCTTCTTTCAGTTATTGACTTTGTATAGACTGTATATTTTATGAAGTACACAGATTTCTGAAGTCATGTATAGAATCCTGTTCCTGGGTGTAGAGATTATCTCCTGGTGAATTCTGCAACACTTTATAACTCTGTAACACTTTAAACCAAGATGTCGCAATAACGCTGTATGGAAGCCAACAGCTGAAAGGTGTCTACAGTCCAGTGTGCAGCAGCAGCAGCAGCAGCAGATGTTTCACTTCATCTCACCTCCACATTCTGTTTAAATCCAGTGTTAAGTTGACCGCTGCATCACGTGACGTTTATTTTGCGCGACAGACATCACTAGCTGCGTAGCGGATGTCCATCTAACTAACAAGCTCACATATGATTAATTAAACATACAGTATGGTGAAATCTCTTCGGTAGATTGTTTACATTTAGTCTGCGATATTATTGTCCACAGATATCGGCTTTCTCTGGGGATTCAGAAAGACTCGATACTTGAACACTTCCCTTTACAGCTCAGAAAACACGTCATGTGTTTATTAGAAACAAGGAACACACTGAATCCCAAATAAACAAACTGTAACGTATTAAAATGTTACCCTACTTGTGTTCCTGTCCTCTTCCTGTCCTTCACAGTCAAGTTGATCGGTGCTGTTGGGGCCAAACAGGGCGCACGCGAGCAGCCCGTTAACGGCAGAACCAACGGAGTGGGCGGGGCTATGGGAAGGAGGCGGGGTCTTCCGCTGAAAGTACACTACACTATATAAAGGTGTATCATAGGATGTATATATATATATATATACAGTACTGTGCTTAAACATTTATTATTATAACTAGGTTTGTTATACAGAGTATAGGAAAAGTCATCCAAAGAAAATAAAAGTATCAAGGTCCTATTTCTATAGTAGAAATAGTATTCAGTATAATAGTATTCAGTACTGTTTCTATAGTAGAAATAGTATTCAGTATAATAGTATTCAGTACTATTTCTATAGTAGAAATAGTATTCAGTATAATAGTATTCAGTACTGTTTTATAGTAGAAATAGTATTCAGTATAATAGTATTCAGTACTGTTTCTATAGTAGAAATAGTATTCAGTATAATAGTATTCAGTACTGTTTCTATAGTAGAAATAGTATTCAGTATACAGTAATAGTAATCAGTATAATAGTATTCAGTGCTGTTTTATAGTAGAAATAGTATTCAGTATACAGTAATAGTAATCAGTATAATAGTATTCAGTGCTGTTTTATAGTAGAAATAGTATTCAGTATAATAGTATTCAGTGCTGTTTTATAGTAGAAATAGTATTCAGTATAATAGTATTCAGTACTATTTCTATAGTAGAAATAGTATTCAGTATAATAGTATTCAGTGCTGTTTTATAGTAGAAATAGTAATCAGTATAATAGTATTCAGTACTGTTTCTATAGTAGAAATAGTAATCAGTATAATAGTATTCAGTACTGTTTCTATAGTAGAAATAGTATTCAGTATAATAGTATTCAGTACTGTTTTATAGTAGAAATAGTAATCAGTATAATAGTATTCAGTACTGTTTCTATAGTAGAAATAGTATTCAGTATAATAGTATTCAGTACTGTTTCTATAGTAGAAATAGTATTCAGTATAATAGTATTCAGTACTGTTTCTATAGTAGAAATAGTATTCAGTATACAGTAATAGTAATCAGTATAATAGTATTCAGTACTGTTTTATAGTAGAAATAGTATTCAGTATACAGTAATAGTAATCAGTATAATAGTATTCAGTGCTGTTTTATAGTAGAAATAGTATTCAGTATAATAGTATTCAGTACTATTTCTATAGTAGAAATAGTATTCAGTATAATAGTATTCAGTGCTGTTTTATAGTAGAAATAGTATTCAGTATAATAGTATTCAGTACTATTTCTATAGTAGAAATAGTATTCAGTATAATAGTATTCAGTACTGTTTTATAGTAGAAATAGTAATCAGTATAATAGTATTCAGTACTGTTTCTATAGTAGAAATAGTATTCAGTATAATAGTATTCAGTACTGTTTTATAGTAGAAATAGTAATCAGTATAATAGTATTCAGTACTGTTTCTATAGTAGAAATAGTATTCAGTATAATAGTATTCAGTATAATAGTATTCAGGACTGTTTCTATAGTAGAAATAGTATTCAGTATACAGTAATAGTATTCAGTATAATAGTATTCAGTACTGTTTCTATAGTAGAAATAGTATTCAGTATAATAGTATTCAGTACTATTTCTATAGTAGAAATAGTATTCAGTATAATAGTATTCAGTACTGTTTTATAGTAGAAATAGTATTCAGTATAATAGTATTCAGTACTGTTTCTATAGTAGAAATAGTATTCAGTATAATAGTATTCAGTACTGTTTCTATAGTAGAAATAGTATTCAGTATACAGTAATAGTAATCAGTATAATAGTATTCAGTGCTGTTTTATAGTAGAAATAGTATTCAGTATACAGTAATAGTAATCAGTATAATAGTATTCAGTGCTGTTTTATAGTAGAAATAGTATTCAGTATAATAGTATTCAGTGCTGTTTTATAGTAGAAATAGTATTCAGTATAATAGTATTCAGTACTATTTCTATAGTAGAAATAGTATTCAGTATAATAGTATTCAGTGCTGTTTTATAGTAGAAATAGTAATCAGTATAATAGTATTCAGTACTGTTTCTATAGTAGAAATAGTAATCAGTATAATAGTATTCAGTACTGTTTCTATAGTAGAAATAGTATTCAGTATAATAGTATTCAGGACTGTTTCTATAGTAGAAATAGTATTCAGTATAATAGTATTCAGTACTATTTCTATAGTAGAAATAGTATTCAGTATAATAGTATTCAGTACTGTTTTATAGTAGAAATAGTATTCAGTATAATAGTATTCAGTACTGTTTTATAGTAGAAATAGTATTCAGTATAATAGTATTCAGTACTGTTTCTATAGTACTGAATACTATTATACTGAATACTATTTCTACTATAAAACAGTATTCAGTATAATAGTATTCAGTACTGTTTCTATAGTAGAAATAGTATTCAGTATAATAGTATTCAGTACTATTTCTATAGTAGAAATAGTATTCAGTATAATAGTATTCAGTACTGTTTTATAGTAGAAATAGTATTCAGTATAATAGTATTCAGTACTGTTTCTATAGTAGAAATAGTATTCAGTATAATAGTATTCAGGGGGGCACGGTGGCTTAGTGGTTAGCACGTTCGCCTCACACCTCCAGGGTCGGGGTTCGATTCCCGCCTCCACCTTGTGTGTGTGGAGTTTGCATGTTCTCCCCGTGCCTCGGGGGTTTCCTCCGGGTACTCCGGTTTCCTCCCCCGGTCCAAAGACATGCATGGTAGGTTGATTGGCATCTCTCGAAAATTGTCCATAGTGTGTGAGTGAATGAGAGTGTGTGTGTGTGTGTGTGTGCCCTGCGATGGGTTGGCACTCCGTCCAGGGTGTATCCTGCCTTGATGCCTGATGACGCCTGAGATTGGCACAGAATCCCCGTGACCCGAGGTAGTTATGATGAGCGGTAGAAGATGAATGAGATGAATGAGATAATAGTATTCAGTACTGTTTCTATAGTAGAAATAGTATTCAGTATAATAGTATTAGTGCTGTTTCTATCCTAACTTTATTGTCATTGTTGTGTAGAAGTGTAAGAATGCAAAAACTTAAACCTTTCTCAGGACTGGCTAGGATTTGAAGGTAAGCATTAATTATATCAGTTTTATTAAATTATAGGGAAAGTTTGTTTGATCTTCCTGTTTGATTCTGGCCACACCTCTTTATATGAAATTATCTAAATCATATAAATTAATTCATCTTAATTCTCTCATGCTTTTCTGAGAGCTAAATGACATCATTTAGGAAATAAATGCTGATGTCTCATCACACTTAAATTTATCCTATAGGATCACAATAAGGTTCATACACGAACAGAAGAATAAAAAATATGTAATAATATTATTGAAAAAAAGCTATAATCCCAGCTATAATCTGTTAAATCTGTTCCTTTCTGTATGACCAGCACTGTGATGCAATTCATCCGAATCCCAAACACAGCTATTCAAACACATATTTTACACATATTTGTGTGTGTGTGATCTGTCAAAGCACTAAACCCTCTTTCAGTTAAATTCCCAAGGCATAAATTTGCACCTGAATTAAAAATTCTTTCCTCTAGCACTTTTTCCCTAAAGCAGGCAAACTGGCAGGTTGGCTTGAGATTTCAGTGCAGGTTTACTGGAGACATTGTGATGTGTTGCCACATCAAACAGTGCACAGGATTCAAGTGTTTACATATTGTGAAAGAAGGGGAAGCTCCCTGGACGTGGCACGTCATGAGCACCTGTGTGTCAGGGTTGTGCTGTCAGACGTGGAAAAAATACAAGGAGTCCATTGCGCTGAGGTCAGTACTGTATCTCTCTCTCTCTCTCTCTCTCTCTCACACACACACACACACACACATACACACACACGCACGCACGCACTCTCTCTCTCTCTCTCTCTCTCTCTCTCTCACACACACACACACACATACACACACACACACGCACGCACACTCTCTCTCTCTCTCTCTCTCTCTCACACACACAAACACATTTACATTTACATTTACATTTACAGCATTTGGCAGACGCCCTTATCCAGAGCGACGTACATAAGTGCTTAAATCTCTAACATTGAATGCTGGATCACCAAGTTACATACTTAAGATACCATGAGTTTAAAACATTTGTTCAGAGTTACAATGAAAAAGTGTCAAAGTCACAACTTTTTTTTTTTAAATGCAAAAGATAAGGAAAGAAGTGCTAGTTGAAGTGTTTCCTGAATAAGTAGGTCTTCAACCGCCCCTTGAAAAGATCCAGTGACTCAGCTGTCCGGACCTCTAGGGGAAGTTCATTCCACCACCTTGGTGCCAGAACAGAGAAGAGTCTTGTAGTAAACTTGCCTCTTACCCTGAGAGATGGTGCAACCAGTCGAGCAGTGCTGGTAGATCGGAGGGTGCGGGGTGCAGTGTGAGGAGTTATGAGGGCTTTGAGGTAAGAGGGAGCTGGGCCATTTTTGGCTTTGTAGGCCAGCATCAGTGTTTTGAATCTGATGCGTGCAGCTACCGGAGGTCAGTGGAGGGATCGCAGCAGCGGGGTGGTATGTGAGAACTTTGGCAGGTTGAAAACAAGCCGTGCAGCTGCATTTTGGATCATTTGCACACACACACACACACACGCTCTCTCTCACACACACACTCCCACACACACTCTCACACACACACGCACGTGCACACTTTCACACACTCTCTCTCTCTCTCTCTCTCCCTCTCTCTCACACACACACACACACACACACACACACACACACACACTCTCTTTCACACAAGTGAAGTGTGTGAATCACTGAATAGCAGATATGTTATGATGTTATAACATAATCAGAGATTTAAAACCTGTTATCTGTTATCTCTTCTCATTCTGTCTGCACATCACATCATAATGCCCCTGATCACAATCACCATGTAATAATTAATCAGTAATAAAATTAAGTTGTTGTTTTTTTGACAATGCACGTGCACAAAGTTTGACTTTATAGCTGTGGAAAGGGTTAAATACTGGTCAAAGGCAACGTTGGCTGTTCAATATTTGATGGAATATAACATAAGATAACAGACATAGAGATAATAGATCATAGTCTTGCTAGATCTGAAGATAAAACAGAAGATAAGACCTGGAAGCACAGAAATGTGTTGTTATTAATCTGAAAAAAAAAAAACATAATAAGAAATAAAATATTATTATTAGTAGCTAAATGAAATTTCTGATCTATTGGGATTTTCTTTTAAATGAAGAATTCTACCAACTGCTGAATCTGCTCCATAAAATGTTTTGCATGGTTATGACTCTTTCCGCCAGCAGAGGGCGCAGCTGTCCATCTCATTCATCGCTGCGGTTTGAGATTAATAGAAAAAAAATAATAGAAACAATTCTATCTAATTATGATCTATAATAATAATAATAATAATAATAATAATAATAATAATAATAATAATAATAATAATAAGAGAAATATATACCCTGATTTATTTATTTATTTATTTATTTATTTATTTATTTATTTATTTATTTATTTCTAAATGTGTCTTTTGTGTCAAAACGACACTGAAGCCATTCCTCATATATCTTGGTCGTGCAATCTTACCACACAGCTTTGGGAAGATGTAAGTCTGTTCATCTCTTGGACCATTATAAAAGTTATTTTTAAAGTTTTTTTTTTCACAAGAGTTAAAATATTGTTTAATTACAATTTCACATTGACTTAACAAATTACACACAACAGGTATATTAACTCTATACTTTATTTAATTTGTCATTTTTATTCATATGTATAATGCACTCCATTTGTTTTTGTTTCTGTGTTGAGCTACAGTACTGTATTGATTGTTAATGAGAAGTGTTAATGTTTAATCTTTACTGTTATACGTCTCGATTATTGCTGTATTCTATTGTGTTGTAATATAATATAATATATTCAAGTAAAGCATTGGGGAAAAAAGAGCAACATCTACATGAATTTCTCATTTCTCTCTCTCTCTCTTTTCTCTTTCTCTCTTCTCTCTCTCTTTCTCTCTCTCTCCCTCTCTCTCTCTCTCTCCTCTCTCTCTCTCTCTCTCCCTCTTTTCTCTTTCTCTCTTCTCTCTCTCTCTTTCTCTCTCTCTTCTCTCACTCTCTCTCTCTTTCTTTCTCTCTCTCGTTCTCTCTCTCTCGTTTTCTCTCTCTCTCTCTCTCTCTCTCTCTCTCTCTCTCTCTCTCTCTCTCCCTCTCTCTCTCTCTCGTTCCCTCTCTCGCTCTCGTTCTCGTTCTCTCTCTCTCTCTCTCTCTCTCTCTCTCTCTCTCTCCTCTCACTCTCTCTCGTTCTCTCTCTCTCGTTTTCTCTCTTTCTCTCTCTCGTTCTCTCTCTCTCGTTCTCGTTCTCTCTCTCTCTCTCTCTCTCTCTCTCTCTCTCTTCTCTCACTCTCTCTCTCTCTTTTCTCTCTCTCTTTCTTTCTCTCTTTCTCTCTCTCTCTCGTTCTCTCTCTCTCTCTCTCTCTCTCTCTCGTTCTCTCTCTCTCTCTGTCTCTCTCTTCTCTCACTCTCTCTCTCTCTTTTATCTCTCTCTTTCTTTCTCTCTCTCTCGTTCTCTCTCTCTCTTTCTTTCTCTCTCCTCTCTCTCTCTCTCTCTCTCTCTCATTCTCTCTCTCTCTCTCTCTCTCTCTCTCTCTCTCTCTCTCTCTCTCTCTCACACACACACACACACACACACACAATCTGAGCTCATAATTCTTTGAGCTTTGAGTGTGTGAACAGTGAGAAAGTACAGCACTATCTATCTTCTGATGTGGGAAGTGGTAGCTCAGTAATTAAGATGTTAGGCTACTGATCGTAAGGACATTAGTGTGAATCCCAGGTCCACCAAGCTGCCACTTCTGGGCCCCTGACCAAGGCCCTTAACCCTCAATTGCTCAGTTGTATAAAAAGAGCTAAAAAAGTTGCTCTGGGTAATGGTGTCTGACCAATAACATAAATGTAAATCTATCTTGTATCTGCAGCTCATTAGACAAAGATTAATAAACGATCACTTCAGCACTCATGCAGGGGGTTGAGACGTACATCAGTTTATTATGTAGTAATTACATAATCAAAAGTATGCTGGTTGGTTCTAAGTCATAAACAGAGAACCCAGTAAAATATATATCAACTTATTCATGTTACACGTTTCGTTTTGAATAACCACTGAAAAGAACATCTTTAAAAATGATTTTCTACCTTAATCCTCTACAGCAGAATTGATTGGATTACAGTCTTGTGTACTAGCGTGTATCTCATTTTTATTGAGTTTGAGACTTTTTTTTTATCTTTTCTCTGCCAGATCCGTCACTTTACATCCCAGCCAGTACTTTCTGATAGATCTCGGGTATGGAGGGGTTACATAGTCGATGCGTTTGGTCTTGAGATCCACTCTGTAGTATTTATCTGAATGAAAACAAATATTGCAGGTTTAAAATCTTAAAATAGCTAAAAAAAAAAAAAAAAAAAGAATAGAAATAATTACGAATAGCAAATGTCTATTTTAGCCTTTTGGTGGATTTTTTTCATAAATTTGATGAATTGCTTTTAAATTAAAAATATATAGATTAATTAGTGATTAATTAGTGAAGTATTAGTGAAATAATGAGTATAAATGTCTTGGAATAGGTTCATTAATCTTATATTTTGTTTGTTTTAGTCTAATAACAGGACATACGTATGCAACGTCTGTAAACGTAAAGTCCAGAAGGTTGTGAGTTTAAATCCCAGAATCACCAGACTGCCGTGTTTGAGACCTTTAGAAGTTAAGACAAGGGTCTTAACTTCTTCTATACCGTTCCTATACTGTTAATACTGTTTGGTAGAGAATACCTTTCTGGAAGAAGTAGACATTTTGCACAGGCGTTGCTTTCTCCAGAACAAACTCCACGTCAGCGGAGTCCATGTCATCGTCGCCGTAGTCGTAGAACTCCGGTCGTCGTCCACGGCCCTTCTTCTGACCTTTATTTTGACTTTTCGCTCCAAAATACCTTGTCAGAACAAACAAGGATCTTACTTACAGGGATCACTTTGTTTTACATACAATCGCTATACTGTGATAACATTAACTGCACTGTAAAAAAGGTTTGTCATAAATAAAGCATGTACCTCTCTTCATAATCCAATCCAAAATCTTCCCAGAAGTCTGAACGGCTGGCTCTGCTTCCTCTGCCTCTACCTTTCTTCCTGCGGCTGCTCCGGGTCCTGCCACGTGTACCTGGAGCTACAGGTGAAAGTGAAGGTGCAGGAAAAGAAGAAGAAGAAGAAGAAGAAGAAGAAGAAGGTTTGGGGTGCAAGTACAGCCGTCCCACCATTGCCGCGTCTATTGGAGGTTTGATGCCCACCCAGTCTTTCTCAATTAAGCGTGGCTCTTTGTGATGTCCTGATCCTGGAACTTATAACAAAGAACAGGAGACAAGAGACAGGAGACAAGCTGATAATCTTTAGCGTCATGAGAAAATAAAAAATAGAAGAGTAGTCTCGCTCTTACATATATGGAAGAGTGAGGCATAAAGGTCATCCCAGTTGTAGTCACAGTACAGGTCAGTGTAGCGAGTAAAGAGTACGGACGGGGATGCTTTGGTCATACGATCACAATCCCCATGAGATGGCTGGTGCTTGAACTCGTACTGGTAATACCGATCACCTGAGAAGCCACAGCACAGCTCAATAGCAGGATATATTTGTACAAAATGACATATTATAGTAACATTCATTCATTCATCTTCTACCGCTTATCCGAACTACCTTGGGTCACGGGGAGCCTGTGCCTATCTCAGGCGTCATCGGGCATCAAGGCAGGATACACCCTGGACGGAGTGCCAACCCATCACAGGGCACACACACACTCTCATTCACTCACGCAATCACACACTACGGACAATTTTCCAGAGATGCCAATCAACCTACCATGCATGTCTTTGGACCGGGGGAGGAAACCGGAGTATCCGGAGGAAACCCCCGAGGCACGGGGAGAACATGCAAACTCCACACACACAAGGTGGAGGCGGGAATCGAACCCCCAACCCTGGAGGTGTGAGGCGAACGTGCTAACCACTAAGCCACGTATTATAGTAACATGTATGAATAAAAATTGGTAACAAGTATTTTTCTAAACTCTTTGAATCCCAATAACGCTACAGTCATTCATAACCGGGATCCAAGAGAGCTGTATTGTCTGGGTGGGAGAAAAAGCATACTCTCTCTCCCCTGTCAATCATAGAGATACTAGCCAATCGTGAGCAAATTTGAGATTGTGTAGGTGGAAGAGGGCAGATCAGCAACAATGCTTTTGTGTCTGAGTGTTTTACAGATCTGGCTTCACACGGCTCAGAGGAAGCAGGTGTTGGCCTCCACCCTCCCCAGTTAGTATCGTATGACGGTCATATGATGGAGAGAAGTAGCAGGCAGGTGTTTGGGTGTTGGCAAATAAAGGGGAATAAAATCGCTAAAAAAAACCCAGTGCAGGTGTATACACAAAGCTCTGCTCTGGGTTTTTATGAGTTTGTGTATGGTACTTTTGTTTTTAGACCAGTCGCTTATTTCAAAGGCTTTCAGAGTGTCAGGAAAGCAAGAAGTACTTTTTGTACTGGTAAAAAAAAAGAAGCACTAATTAGTTTTTGGGCTCATAAAGCTGAACTGATACAGAACTCATAAGAAATGTTGTAAATATAGAATTCTAGAATAATAATCCATTTAGTAGTAATCATAAACCGTACTACTGTATATTAGTCATGGTTACTGTGACAACACAATATGTTATCCAAAAAAATCAACACCATGATCTAAATCATCAGTTAATTACATTTCAACTCTTCCCCAGAAATGGCTGTAATGGAACAAAGCTACAATCCTAATATCTGTGCGAATCCAAAGACGGATGGTTCGCTTGCTTTTGTGTACACACCTTTAAAGAAATACGCTTTCTCCTTTTTGTTGTGTGCTGGAGCAGGAATAGCAAATGCAGCATCAACGTCATTTGGGATGTTTTCAAACCCCACTGAGATATTTCTCGGGTAATCTTCGTCCAGGACGTCGCCCTCGAAGCGCCAGTACTTGTTACCCTGAGTGACGTTATACATCATGTCAAGTGTCATGTTTTCATTCATTTTCATAATTGTCTCAAAGTTCTAGTCATGGGTGACTAGATTAGGTGACTAGATTAGACAAGCTAAAAATCTATTTATGCTATGAACATAACTCGATTTTGACAAACCGTCCAAAGAGGCTTCTGATTTCAACCATCACGCAGTGCACAATGCACAGGACCTTTACTACTCCTCCTGATGGTGTTGTGATTAGAAGACATTCCCACGTTTCCCATGTTTGGACCTTACCTTTGTGCCTGGCTGGGTTGCATAGGTAAGGTCCTAATCACCAGGCACTTACTGACTATCTCTCCTAACAAGGCCAGGCTCCAGGTCATTGATCCCAGTCTTCTTGTTCCTGTTGTATATCTTGGTCCTTGATTATTTCCTTTTTAAGTATCTATGATTCACTCTTATTGTGGCCCCTCATCTAGGACAAGTTTGCTTTGGGAGACACTACCAGGGTTCACTCCTGACAACATAAGTCATGTGTTCGGTGGGACAAAGTAGCTCCTCCACCAAAGAAGAAGAACAGGGGCGTAGAAGCCTTTATTATCACCACATATACATTACAGCACAGTGGAATTCTTTTCTTCACATACCCCAATTGAGTAGGTTGGGGTCATAGTGCAGGGGCAGCTACTGTACCTATGATACAGCGCCCCTGGAGCAGGGAGGGTTGAGGGCCTTGCTCAAGGGCCCAGCAGTGGTAGCTTGACTGTGCTGGGCCTTGAACCACGATCCTCTGATCAACAACCCAAAGCCTTAACCAGCTGAGTCACCACTGCTAACGTGACGATTCATAAAATCCAGATAAAGTGGTTTTGAATCTGATTAAGATGCTTCCTTGGTGCTCAGGGAGGTGAATAGCATGTTGAATGGAGAGAAGATCTCAGGGCGGACCAAGAACTAGATGGAGACCAATGACTAGATCTCTCGTCTGGCACGGAAGCTCTTGGAGAAGCTGGAGGAGGTGGCTAGGGAGAGGGAAGCTAATCAGAAGCTAATGGATGTAGGATAGATGGATGGATGGATGGATGGATGGATGGATGGATGGATGCATTAACTCTTTTTTACAGACCAATTCTTCTCTTTTTTTCAGGGCCATGCAAACATCTAGCTGATTTGTATTTGATCCATTGTATTAGAAATGTGACAGAATTGTTATAGCACATTATATACCTTGAATATATAACTTTTCCCTTGGCAGTTTATTCGAGTAAAGGCAGCATCTATAGGACCAGAAATGCCCCACACATCCTTTATGAGTTTGGGATAACCCGGCATCACTGACTTCTCGTCCAGTTCAAAGAAGTATTCACCTACAGTATAGCACACAAAGTACAGACATGTGTTCAGGTCACAGTCTTACAACTGAAGGTGAATTTTACCAGTCAGAAAAACGAGAGAAATGATTCTAGCCAGTAATCTCACCCCTGAAGACATAAATCGAGCCGTTCTTTATCTGCAGGAAGGCATCAAACGATCCTCCACTGCAGGGTTCCGCCGCAGGGTCTGAAAAGTGGGTGGAGGTATCGGAGATGGTCATAGATATTACTACGGTATTCGCTGTTGTTGTTGTGGGATTCAAAGTAGAGGTCAGATTTTCCTCAGGAAGCTCAAACACATCTCCACGTGTAACTAGGAATTAAAAACACCTTCATTAACCTCAGATTTCGCCTCCTGAGACAAACCATACTATATAATGTCCAAGCACTTACTTTTAGTTTGACATACAGTGTCAAAATCTATACAGCAGCTTTTGTAATACTTGCACAAAGAGTCACATTGGCATTTCATTTTGGGGTCAAAGCCATTCTGACAACGTCCGTCACATGAGTCTAGGTAATAGGACAGTGAGTGAATTTGGGGCTTAATGGCATGATTTAAGGCATAAAAGTAAGCTGAAATAAAACCTTTCAAAATCTTGAATTATAATAATAATAATAACAATAACAATAACAATAACAATAACAATAACAATAACAACAACAACAATAATAATAATACTAATAATAATACTAATAATAATAACAATAATAATAATAATAATAGTAATACTACTACTACTACTACTAATAATAATAATAATAACAATAATAATAATAATAATAATCATAACAATAATAATAATAATAACAACAACAACAACAACAACAACAACAATAATAATAATAACAAGAATAATAATAAGAATATATGTTTAAAAGGATTCAGAAGCTCTAATTTCTCAAAAGAATTTAGGAAATAACATTAGAAAGACACAAAGAACTCTGCTGATCCATGTAGAATCCGTGTACACATAAAGCCACAAGATATTCCTGATGGAACTACTTACCTTCTGCAGCGAAGGATGTTGCCACTGAAAACAAAAATAAAACTGCTAATTTCATTTTGAGAAATTCATAGGCTGTGTCTCTTCACCTCTTGTCTACCGTGATTGAGCTTTTTTCAGGCGATTGATCGCTTCAAAAGTCACCAGACTGTTTGTTTTGGGTGCTTTACTGGAGTAATTATTGATCTGCTACACTGCTGTGCAAAGAAATTCTGTACAAATAGTTTCAGAAATATATCCTAAATATAAGAATAGTTGGCAATGCAAATCAAATGAGATCAAGCGACATGTTTCGACCTTTCGTTTTTAATTTGCAATTCTCATACGGTGCAAAACACTTTCTATGGTAGGTTATTTCAAATGAATTATATTACAAAAAATCTGTAACATTTGTATGTTTGGAAAAATCAGTACTTTTCTGACATAAAATAACCATCCAAGACAAAAGGCATGAAAACATTTCAACATTTAAGCAATACATTAGCAAATAGCCCTGAATTGTGATAATGAAATGATAATTTGTAATTTCCCTGAACTGTGTTTTCTTTGTTCAAGCCAACACTGAGGCCTTGAACTATGAGTAATGACCAAACAACACAGAACAGGAAAAAAACAAAGTTTTCTCTCTCTCTCTCTCTCTCTCTCTTTCACGCTCTCTCTCTCTCTGTCTTTCTCTCTCTCTCCATCTCTATCTCTCTCTCTCTCTCTCTCTTTCTCTCTCTCTCTCCATCTCTCTCTCGCTTTCACTCTCTCTCTCTCTCTCTCTCTCTCTCTGTCTTTCTCTCTCTCTCTCTTTCTGTCTTTCACTCTCTCGCTCTCTTGCTCTCTCTCTCCCTCCCTCTCTAACTCTCTCTTTCTCTCTCTCTCTCTCTCTCTCTCTCTCTCTGTCTCTCACACACACAAACACACACACACATTACAAAAAGTCATTAAAGTTATAAAGGTGCAGTTCAGCGGTGGCTTAGTGGTTAGCACGTTCACCTCACACCTCCAGGGTTGGGGGTTTGATTCCCACCTCTGCCTTGTGTGTGTGGAGTTTACATGTTCTCCCCGTGCCTCGGGGGTTTCCTCCGGGTACTCCGGTTTCCTCCCCCGGTCCAAAGACATGCATGGTAAGTTGATTGGCATCTCTGGAAAATTGTCTGTAGTGTGTGATTGTGTGAGTGAATGAGAGTGTGTGTGTGCCCTGCGATGGGTTGGCACTCCGTCGAGGGTGTATCCTGCCTTGATGCCCGATGACGCCTGAGATAGGCTCCCCGTGACCCGAGGTAGTTCGGATAAACGGTAGAAAATGAGTGAGTGAGTGAGGTGCAGTTCAGGAGCTCCAGCTAATGTTTAAATATCTCATTAAATATCATTGGATGAGGACATTAATAAATCTCAGTCACTATGGCATGCTGATGATCTGTTAACTTTATTGAGTAAGGAACACCTTGTTGATGAGAGAGATCAGAGAATAACAGCCCTGCTACAGTAACTCAAATAACTACTCTTTACAGCTGTGGTAATTAGAAAAGCATCTCAGAACTCACATGGTGAAGATTGAGATGAATGAGATACAACAGTAGATGAAGACCAAATCAGCTTTTCTTCTTGTTAACCAAGAACAGGAATCTCTGTCATCTTCTGTGACTTGGTTTTAATGGGATTCATGGAACGTTATTTCTTGGTCAGCTGCTGGTTTACTTCCAGATGTTCCATTGCTGGATTTTCCTTTAGACAAGGACCGTTGAGGCTGTGGAGCTTTTTCAGAGTTGACATCATGGCCTTTGGACTTTGTAAGGAACGTTCTGACATCGGTGTTAAACTAGGGTCTATAATTTGGAGGCATATGTAACAAGTTTGATTAACAAGTCATCAAACTTCTTGTTTTTGTTATAGACATGAAAACTGTTATACGTGCATTCATTAAAACACATTTATTATGTCCAATTTGATGATTTGGAAATCCTTTTATCAGCCGCTCTCATAATAAATGTTTATCCTGTTTACAACTTATTTTGAAGGCTGATATTAGGCTCCTGACTGGAACCAGGAAGAGATTTCTCCAATTCTGGCATCACATCAATGGATTCCTGCCAAATATTGTAGATGAGTAAAATTTAATCACAGCTTTTTATTTCCTTTAGTGGAATGACACCTTTTTTAATCTCTACTGTCTCCAGTGTCTTCTGTTGTATTCCCAGAAAACTAAGTTCATCGAATGAATTAATCTCTTTTCAGTTTCTTGTTCCATTCATTCTTTCATTCATCTTCTACCGCTTATCCGAACTACCTCGGGTCACGGGAGCCTGTGCCTATCTCAGGCGTCATTGGGCATCAAGGCAGGATACACCCTGGACGGAGTGCCAACCCATCACAGGGCACACACACACACACACACACTCATTCACTCACGCAATCACACACTACGGACAATTTTCCAGAGATGCCAATCAACCTACCATGCATGTCTTTGGACTGGGGGAGGAAATCGGAGTACCTGGAGGAAACCCCCGAGGCACGGGGAGAACATGTAAACTCCACACACACAAGGCGGAGGCGGGAATCGAACCCCCAACCCTGGAGGTGTGAGGCGAACGTGCTAACCACTAAGCCACCGTGCCCCCCCCTCATTTACCTTGATTTCTCTAATTATTTTTTCTTACGTGTTTATTATCTTTTCACTTTATCCATTACTCTACTATTCTGTCCTGTATTCCGGTTAAACAACACCACGAAAAGATAAATTGTCACTTGCTAATCTGCAAACAGAGCAATGTTGTCCTTGTTCTCAAATCCTGTACAGTTCCTACAAAAACGCTGGTTATTTCGGGTCAGGTACAAGTATGGTCTCATTACATTTCATACCAGGAAACAAATGATTGAAAATAAGTGCTGCAAATGGTTAAAAAATTCCAAGACTGGGAAAAGCTACAGCAGCTTCAGCACTGTAACAGCACACTTCAAAGAAGAGCCATCGTGATAAGCAATGCTGAAAGGAACAGATAAGAAGAGATTATTAAACCTGTTTTGTCTGATGAAAACATTCCACTACAAGAGCTGAGAACAGCAGATTTGAACTATCTGCAATATTTTACTGATTTTGCTCAGTTGCAGCAGTTTATGCATTATCACTACACACCAAGACCAAACTGACCACCTTACTAACAGTCGTTAATGTCATCTACTGTACCACATGGAATATTATCATATAAGTCTGCTAACCCAGACTCTACAGTTGTTCTACGGATCCTGTTAAAAGCCACATTTGCACTGCTTATACTGTATTCGCTGAGATTTGACCCAACAACATCTGAGCTGAAGATCCGAATTATATCAGACCGACTGAATGAATCCTTTAAGGTACAGTATGACTCTCTAAAAATCCTGTTGGAGTGACTTGGTGTACTGTACCTTCACAGCACAGATAAACCCTTAAGATAAGCAACTGTTGACCTTTAAAGGATAATGTGCTTAAACTTTATAGCCACAAGCATGTGCCGTGACGCAAGGACAGTAACCTTCGACTCCAAGGTCCCGGTTTGATCAAAGAAGGCAGATTATTGTGATTGGATACTGGCTGAAATATAAAAATGGTGCAATTTGGGATATTGTTAGCATTGAATATTGTAGGTTTGAGTAGGAAAGAAAGCAATACATGCAATGTTTTTGCTCGTGAAAATGCTCGTTTTATTAAATGGAAATTCTCATAGAAACTTGACACCTGGTAAACGTTCTCCCAACCCCATGTGCAGATCCCAGAAAGTGCAAGCTCATACGGTGCACTTCCTCGTGGAATCAGACTAAGATCATTCACTTCGTCGAGATAACTTATCTTTACAAGCAAATCTTTTCATTTCATGTGCAATTCAGATGTTTTATATGCAGTGCATAAGTATTCACCCCCCCACTTGAACTTTTTCACGTTTTGTATTGTAACTGTGCTGCCAAGGAGCTGAAATGGACTTAGTCAGACTTATAAAGTGGACTTATAACCATCATAATTAATGTAATTGGTGTAAAAAAAATTCAAGTCTGAGTCCTTATCTCTGGTAGAAGTCTTTAAGTATCTTGGGATTCGTGATGAGTCCGAGGCAGCGAAGTGACAGATGCTCAGTTTGGGAACAAAATTTTCTGTTCAAATCTTCACATTTTGTCTTAAGCTATGGGAGGAATAAGGTTCCTCACGTGATAGCATGAGCCTTGGACTGTACTTTAAATAGAGAGGAGTCAGCTGAGGTGGTTTCGCTGCCTTACAAGCATTCTCCTTGGTCAGTTTCTGTTAGTATCAGGCAATGGATGGAGACCCTGAGGCAGACCCTGGACCCCCTGTAGGTCATAGTTCATCTGGAAACATCTAAGGATACATCAGGAGGATCTGGAATCTGAAGGGAGGGAAAGAGAAGTCTGGACTGACCTAATCAGCCTGATTTCACCTCTCCCACCACTGCGAAAAGAGGAAGGAAACCTAACGGCTATACAGAGTTAAATTAGTTTCAATCAGAAGTCACATAATTAGTAGTGATGGCCAGTTCGTGAACGAATCGTTCTTTTGAACCAGTTCTTTTTAGTGAACTGGATGAACCGGTTCACCAAATCGGACTGATTCGTTCTAAACAGTTCGCGTCTTGAGTCAGCGCTGATTCACAAGTTACTAAAGTTACTCACTTTCGGTCATGCCTGACAGTCCCTCCGACTCTAAATAAACTCATATCCCCGAGTATATGTAACTCCTGTACACTGAACTGAGACATGTTGTGCTGAGAGAACTGTGAATTACTGAACCGATAAATCATGAGTACAGAACTGAGAACTGCTTGTTTCGGACGCGTCCGAGAACCGATGAACCGATACAGCGAATCATCAGTACACTGAACTGAGAACTGTTTGTTTCGGACGCGTCCGACATACTGAGAACCGAGTAGCTGTTGATACTGCGCATGCGTGAACCTTCAGCGCAAATTATACATATTGGGATATGCATAGTAACTAGTCATAGGCTATTAAACATTTATATATATATATAAAAAAAAAAAATTATACAACTGTTCACTCAATATATGTCAGTTAATTTTACTATTGACTGTTGTGCAGGTTAGTCTGTATTTTTATATGCCGCTTTTTGTAAGTTGATGAAGATTAGTTTATTAACTTTATATCTTTAAGACACGTAAAACACCCACGTTTGCACATTAATGCCTGTACTGGGTGTTTTAGTTGCAAAAATGTAAGAAACGTATTCAACTAAAGTTATGATTACAAAGAACTTTTCGAATGTGTTAAATTGATTGTATTAATATCTGCCGGCAGCGGGATGATGGAATTTGCGTCATTACGTCATTGTGAATGACGTCAGTACGTCAGGACGTGAAAGAACTGGTGAACTGGATTTTTGAACCGGTTCATTAAATCGAACTGTCCGAAAGAACCGGTTCGCGGAAAAGAACCGAACTTCCCATCACTAATAATTAGCTGAAAGGAGTCAAAATGTATGAAACAAAATTGGCACATGATCACCCACCTAAACAAACATCAACACAAAGACAAAGGAGAATATCAGAATCAATCCGGTACAAAGTTCTGGGAAATCCAATAGATGTGGTTATAAAAAAAAGAAAAGAAAGGAAAAGAGAGTCTTGAGAAAAGAAAATATAAAAGAAAGAAATTCTTGAGAACGTCCAGCAAAACTCATTGATTGGATAAAGAGTCAATATTCGTTACGATATTAAGCAGTTATTGTGTAAAATAAATTACTTAATATGAACACAACCCATTCCTTGACTTCCACTCATACTGATAAGTACTAATAAGTTACTTCATTATATTTTGTCTGTCAGTTGTTCAGCTTTTGCTCATATGACTGCTTTGTTTCCTTTTTTTTTTTTAAAGAACTGTTTAAGATCACAAAGATGATCTAAGTTCACTAGAAGAAGCAACAACTTATCAGGAAATACATCTACAGAAATGATCGTGAAGCACTTATACAGTATATCTGTGTTATTTGCGACTATAAAGCCAGGCGCCCTTAATGAAAACTGACAGAAACATTCAGCTAAATAAACTAGATGAGCGTGAAGATAACAAAAGGTTCAACAAGCAACGATTTTTTCAATCTATCATCCTTATCTCCCTCCCATCTCCCAGCCCCTTTCTTTTAAAGTTAATGTTTAATGTTTTACCTGTCTGATAAGGTTTAAATGCTCTTAATTCCTAATGTCTAGTCCGTCTCACGTTCCTCTCTGATCATACACAGTGTGTGTTTTACATCTAGAACTACAAAATGGATTTTTACAGGACAAACATTGTACCACGTATGAGTTGCCTGGAAGAATCTGCTGTCTGGTTATGGAAGAACCGTAACTACTTGATCATCTACATCACTCCTTTCCTGATCCTCCCTCTGCCGTTGGTTTACCCTTCATCGGTAAGGACACACGTGTGGAAATATGGAGTAAATACGTGTTAATGTGTAGCGTTTAATGTCTTCCTCTTGTTCCTGTTAACTAATTTGTGAGTTAATCAGATTTTAACAGTTTAGAAAGCTGACTGTGAGAGAAACTACATAATTAATAACGTGTGTGTGTGTGTATTACAATGCCATGAACAAAAGAATATGTCCATGTGTCTTTATTAAACAAGACATATTTAAAAATTCCTGATTCCTGGATTCCAGTTTTATACAATGGTATAAATTTAGAATCTTACAAAAATTACACTTGATAAATAATTTTTAAATAAAATAGCTAAAATGCAACGACTAAACGTTCCAAATTTAGCTGTAACCATGAGCCGAATTTTAGCTCTAAATCCACCGCATTAAATATCCAAAGAGTGTTTTATTTATTCTAGTGAATTATGGAAACTAGTGTCAAGGTTCTACTTAAAACTGTCTACAAACCAAACCTCATGCTAATTAGTCATTTATACCAACTGACGGGAACTGAACGTGTGAACAAAATACACTTAATCTATGCTTAATCTCCACTTAGTGTATTAGGTGAAGACAAAACTCCTACAAAAAGTCCTAGAACAAAAAGTATATAGAACTTCATCACTCATTAATCTTCTTCAAGCTATTCTGAGTCCATAAAGCTCATTTACAATAAGATAAATACAACCTGAATGAACAATATATGTTTTAAGGGCTAGTCAAATTGTTAGCAAAACATCTTTTAGATATCTTTAAGTAGATACAGACAGCAACTTGTGTGTTACAGGGTTGTTGTTGTTGTTGTTTTGTATCTTTAGCAGGATTTTAAAGATGACTTTTTTATCTTTGCTGCAGCAAGCAAATTGTGGCTACGTTATCATCCTGATGGCACTGTACTGGTGTACGGAGTGTATACCGCTGGCAGTCACTGCACTGTTACCAGTCATCCTTTTCCCATTTCTGGGCATCATGAAGTCCGAAGAGGTAACGAGTGCTAAACTTTTATCTCCTTTTTTTTATTTGTTTACAGTAGCAGACCGTATACTTAGCAGCAGCAAAACAAATCATACTAGAGTTAAATTAAACTAAATTAAAAACCATAAAGTCATCCAGAATTTTCCCATAATCCCATCACATGTAATAAAAAGATTAAACTTTATAGCCCATAAAAAATTTATACGTAGAATAATCAGTTAATAAATGACAACATGGTCAATCAAAGTGTCAGACAGTGTTATTGTACCCTACAGCTTTTATCGGGATCAAAGGTACAGGTGAAGTAACTCCATACTGGAAAGTTATATTATATATTTAACGTATATTTGCCATTGTACAGAATTCAGTCACGCTAACTCAACATTTTTGTTTTGTGAGCCATAAAAAGTCTCAAAAATCATGCAATAAAAGTTACAAATCAAGACTGAACAGCTTTAGTGTCTCTCACATCGTTTCTGATTTTTTTTTTAATTACTAATTTGTAGTTTTAGTTTTTCAGTTCAGTTTACTTCTGACAATTTATTTATTAGCTAAGAAATCAAATTTTTTTTTTAATCAAATCAAAAACTGACACATAACTCCGCAGACCTTCAGAGTTAAACATGTCTTTAATATTCATTTGCACATTATTTTCAACATTTAAAAATGAACTAACAAAAGAAATGCAGGTTTATTTTCCCTAAAATCACGACAGAAACAAAGCCCGACTAGCAAAGAGTAAGCTAGCAGTGAAGTAGCATAAGCGTGAGTAAAAGGAAAATATATCTCACTTAAACTTCAATTTAAAATAAACATGTAGTAGTTAGATGTGAATAAATGTGCAAATACATCAAACTTTTACTAGTGACTAACATGAGCACCAGGAACTATAAAACTCATTTATATGCTAGTATCTACATGCTAGCATATAAATTTTAAGACTTTGACTACAGTAAATAGCACCGGAAATGGTAGCATATATAAATAGCTAGTCAGCTAGTCGTTATAAAAACAACCTGAATGACTTGAGTATTAAAGTTTATCATTTATATAAACCACAATCTTTACTGGCAGCCAAAATGTATTTTATTTGGACTTTTTTGACCCACATTGCTGTTTATTTACATGCTGATGGTGGTTCAATCCATCTCTACCTAAGCACAGAGATGCAGCAACATTTTAATCCTTATCTACACACTGCTCATGTTTATAATTTGACGCTAATCAACCCTGTCACTCTGGCTGGATAGTTATATATACAGCCATGTGAAAAAATTAAGACACTACAGTAAATATAAAGTTCTTCACTAAGAAATGACAACATGTCTATTTCATGTCTATCTTGTTTTAATTTGTACCTGTAGATGAAAGTGATGTGATTGAATATAAACAACAGAAAATCACTTTATTTTCACTTATTAAAAAAAATGAAATCAACAAGAATGAGTATTTGAACTGAGGAAAAGTTAGGACACCATGTGACCTACTGTAATAGCTAGTGTTTGCCCCTTTGGCTAAAATAACCTCAGTAAGACGTTTCTTGTAGCCGTCTACCAGCTTCTGACATCGACTGGAGGAAAGTTTCCTTCAATTCTTGATGCAGAATTCTTTCAGCTGTGTGATGTTTGAGGGGTTTCTGACGTGTACAGTGTTTCAAATCACCACGCAGGATCTCAATAGGATTTAGATCTGATCTTTGACTTGGGCATTTCAGAATTCTCCGTTTATTATTTTTTAGCTAGTCTTTTGTGGATTTACTGGTATGTTTTGTGTCATTGTCATTGCAAGGTTCAGCTTCAAATTTTTTGACGGACATTCTTACAACGTTCCTCAAGCACCTTCTGATACAATGAAGAATTCATGAAGAATTCTATGATGTTAAGCTGGCCAGGTCCAAAAATATAACACTTCCACCTCCATGTTTCACAGTTGGTATTAGGTTCTTTTGCTGAAATGCTGTAAAATTCCCTCAGTTTTAGACTCAGCTGTCCAAAACACATTAATCCAGAAGTCTTGGCCTTTCACAAACTTCAGTCTTGCCCTCATGTTTTTCTCAAACAGTAAAGGTTTCCTCCTTCACACCTCCTATGATAATTAAAGTTGTTTAACTGTAGCAAGAGATTGCTGTAGGTCCCGTGATGATATTTTAGGGTTTTTGGATACGTCTTTAATCATCTTGCGATCTGCTCTTGGGGTGAATGTGATTGGACGTCCTGACCTGCCCATGTGGAAGCTGATTTAAATGTTTTCCACTTGGAAGTGAATTACCGACAGTGAAATGGCTGATTACAAATTCTTTTGAGATCTTTTTATATCTCTTACTAGACTCATAAAACGTCAACAATTGTCCTTCTGAAGGCCTCAGAGAGCCCTTTGAATCTCACCATGGTGATACCTCTTACTCCCAACGATTGAGCAAACCAAACTAAATATCTCAGATCCTTCAAATTGCTCCGTAACACTGTTCTAATAATTTTCACCTGATGTGATACACCTGTAGGTCATTTTATCCATTTTAAATACAACGAATGATAACTTAAGTTAAATATAGTTAAGTTAAATATAACTTACTTTTTTCCCCCCAAAAGAAATTAGATTGTTTTAAAATTACATTTTACATTTAAAAAAGACTTTTATTTGGTTTTATTTGTTTAGTTATATTACTTGAATCTTCCAATACTGATAAAATAATGATCAAATGCCCACGTGTTTAACTATTTAAAGAGGTGTCCTAATTTTTTCACAGTAGTTGCTCAGACTACTTCTACGTTGGATTTCTCACAGATATGACAATGAAAATTGCTTTAAAACAGTATCTAAGAAAAGAAGCTCTGGGCCTGTATTCATAAAGATGCTCAGAATTATCTCTGAGAGCTCCTGATTTAGCTTAAAAATGTCTAACTAGGAATCTCAGAGCAATCTAAGAAAGGAGGCGGGGCTAAACCCTGTTACTAGGTGACATATTGTTTTGAAGACTAGGTGAAGATTGTTTTGTGATTGGTTGTCCTAAAAAAAAATTAATAGAAGTGCTTTTAAACTCTGTTCTATTATAAACCTTCACTTTGTCTCAATGTTAAGATATTTGAGTCTATATTGTGTAGGGTTTACGTTCTTGACCGATCATACTAGAGATGATCTAAAATGTTCTGTATGTTATAAATGTAATAAATGTAAATGTAAACATTTCTGACACAGAGCAGAAATGTCATAGAGACAAATTATATTATTTCTGCCCCTATGGCATTTCAGCTCTGTTTCCGTGTATCTCTAAATGACACAGTGACAGAATATATATTATAGATCGTCGCTGTCAGGCGGAAACCTCGTATGTCCGACGTGGGTCTGTTATTTTTACAAGTTATTAACCAATCTAAAGTCTTGAAAATAGCTTGAGCGCAAATCTCATAACTCCATTGGACACTTCAACTGTCCACCTCTTCCTCACTCCGCGGGAGAGCTTCACGACATATTTCTCCTCAAGAAGAGTCGCAACGAATCAACACGTCTTCTGAGGTAAATGTCTTCAAAACACTGGGCTCAAAGAAAAAAAAATCTTGACCCCCGCTAGTTCTGGTGCTCGTCTGAGGACAGGAATTTAGCGCAAGACAATCCACTGCAACGTGGACTAAACCCTGTGCACTGCAGATAAGGTACGGTGTTTTTTTAATTTCCTGAAAAATAACGGTTTTGGAGATACGAGGATTCCGCCCGACAGCGACGATATATATAATGTCTGTGATGTTATCTCGAATATGATTGATCACAAAAATAAAGAAACAAATATTACAAAGAAAGAAAGAAAGAAAGAGGAAAATGTTGATGTAGAGAAGCACTAGTTAAAACACTTACTGTATGTTTATGAATCTGATCATCAACATGTATGCTTAACTTTAGGACAGGTTTAGGACAGACATAACAAATGACTTCTCGGTTGTTATTTGTTTATTACAGGTGTGCGTGTTGTACCTGAAAGACACCAACATGCTATTCATTGGTGGTTTGGTGGTGGCTATAGCGGTAGAACACTGGAACTTACACAAGCGTATCGCCCTTGGGGTCCTGCTCATTGTGGGTGTTCGACCTGCTCTGTAAGAATACATGATGCTGAACTTATAAACTCATGGGGGAAAAGAAAGTACACCCTACTTCAAGTTTTATATTTTAAGTTCTTACGATTGTGACATAATCGCAAACATCTATACACTGACAAATAGCTTCAGATATCAACTACAAAAGAACCAATAGATTTTAATATTTAGTCATTTCATTCACCACAAAGACAAAATTTCAGAATTTCAAATATCAGAATGCTTTCTGTAGGAGTTTATGAGTCTCTCACATCGTTGTGGAGAAACTTTGGACAACATTGCTACAGTTCTTTGATGTTTGAGGACATTTTTCATGCTTAGCTCTCTTAAGATCCCACCACAGCATCTCCATGGGGTTGAGGTCCAACACCTTGGTTGACCTTTTTTCTGCTAAATAAAATCAGAATCGAAGGAGGGTGTACTTTTATTTATTTATTTATTTATTTATTTATTTATTTATTTATTTATTTTTGCTATTTTGCTAACTGTATTTCTGCCTGTGATGTATCTCATACATTTTTCTTCCCTTCTCTGTGTTCCTCAAGGTTGATGTTAGGTTTTATGAGTGTAACAGCGTTCCTCTCCATGTGGATCAGTAACACCGCTACCACTGCCATGATGCTGCCCATCGCCCAGGCCGTGCTGAACCAGCTCAGTAAAACAGAAGCCGAGCGAGACGAAAGAGAGCTGAGAGAAGGCAGAGAAAACGAGGCATTCGAGATGAACGAAATCACCAACAGCAAAATTCCAATAAGAAACAGAATCCAACGTAATGCCAACCAGCATAGAGTTTGTGCTATACGTGTTTACATTTAGAACAATATTACAAATATTATAAACATATCCATACCTATATTATGACCTTCACCTGGGGCACGACCTTCTCAAGACTTAGACATTTACGGTACTTAGCAGACGCCCTTAAATTCCAAAGCGACTTAGATTTCTCTCATTACAACTAGTATCAAACATTTTAATCAGTATAAACAAATAAATTTTAGCTTAACCTCAAGTCAGTTATAAAATAAGTCAGGATACTGTTAGGCTTCTGTGTCTAGATTACCTTGAATTTATTTATAGATTGCATTTAACGTGGCAAATTATTATTATTATTATTATTATTATTATTATTATTATTATTATTATTCATTCATACATTCATCTTCTACCGCTTATCCGAACTACCTCGGGTCACGGGGAGCCTGTGCCTATCTCAGGCGTCATTGGGCATCAAGGCAGGATACACCCTGGACGGAGTGCCAACCCATCGCAGGGCACACACACACTCTCATTCACTCACACAATCACACACTACAGACAATTTTCCAGAGATGCCAATCAACCTTCCATGCATGTCTTTGGACCGGGGGAGGAAACCGGAGTACCCGGAGGAAACCCCCGAGGCACGGGGAGAACATGCAAACTCCACACACACAAGGCGGAGGCGGGAATCGAACCCCGACCCTGGAGGTGTGAGGCGAATGTGCTAATCACTAAGCCACCGTGCCCCCCTATTATTATTATTATTATTATTATTATTATTATTATTATTATTATTATTATTATTATTATTATTATATCCAGGTTTATCACCTTTATCCCAGCAGTAAGACTCCATCTTGCATCATATTCAAGTTTTATATATATTTTCTTTCCCCTATGATCAGTAGCAGATGTAAAAAAAAAGAGAGATATTTTGGAGTATGTATACGTGTCTATGTAAACACAAAAAACACTAGCAGATACATAATACACTTGTGCTTATACAGTTCTCCACGTTCTATAAACAGGACACTAACACATATCTCACTCTCACTCACTCATCTTCTACCGCTTATCCGAACTACCTCGGGTCACGGGGAGCCTGTGGCACCCCCGAGGCACGGGGAGAACATGCAAACTCCACACACACAAGGCGGAGGCGGGAATAGAACCCCCAACCCTGGAGGTGTGAGGCAAACGTGCTAACCACTAAGCCAACAAACAAACAACCCATGAGTTTGTCTTATTGAAGCATAGTTTAGAGGGAACCCTGAAAGCCGTAGCTGTCATATGGATTTTTTGTTTATGCCTAATATGACTAAGATTATGTTAATACTGAATAAATTAAATACAAATGATGATGCTGTTACTGTCTCATATTTTACCAGATGTGATCTCGTGTCCGGAGGACACCACAGATTCTGTAGCAGAGTTTAAACGCAAGGCTCGGGAACAGAAGTATCTCTGGCTGAACAAAGGGATGAGTTTGAGTGTGTGCTACTCTGCCAGCATCGGGGGCACAGCCACACTTACAGGCACAACACCAAACCTTATCCTCAAAGGTCAGATGGACAGGTAAGGCTTTTTGTAGCTGATTATGTCTAAGTGAACTTCATTCACTCGGACGGTTTTAAAAATCTCGCTTTGGCGATGCATTTAATTCGTAAAAACTGTATATTTCAAGAATTTTTTTGCGAATTGATTATAATTCAGTCCTTTCATGATTAACACCCACATTTATGGAGAATTCATTTACGGCTGTTGGAATTATCTGCCAAATCACTTGAGACTGTTTTCGGTTACATCTTTACAATCGTTCTATATAAATATTTTGTAACCCCAAAAACTGAATGCATGACCTTTTTTGCCCTTAATCTTCACCACCTTCATCATGCCTCATGGAATTATGTAAATTCTGTCAATAATATTACTGATTTAAAAATGTATGTATTTTTTTGTTAAAAAATATTTTCTATGGAGGGCACGGTGGCTTAGTGTTTAGCACATTCACCTCACACCTCCAGGGTTGGGGGTTCGATTCCCGCCTCCACCTTGTGTGTGTGGAGTTTGCATGTTCTCCCCGTGCCTCGGGGGTTTCCTCCGGGTACTCCGGTTTCCTCCCCCGGTCCAAAGACATGCATGGTAGGTTGATTGGCATCTCTGGAAAAATTGTCCGTAGTGTGTGATTGTGTGAGTGAATGAGAGTGTGTTTGTGTGCCCTGCGATGGGTTGGCACTCCATCCAGGATGTATCCTGAATTGATGCCCGATGACGCCTGAGATAGGCACAGGCCCCCCTGTGACCCGAGGTAGTTCGGATAAGCGGTAGAAAATGAATGAATGAATGAATGAATGAATGAATGAATGAATGAATATTTTCTATTAATTTGAACAATGCTTTATAAAAACACAACTTTAGCTTTTTTTAAACAATGATGTTTAATCCTTTTTCATTCATGGAATTTCCAAAAATACATTTTATACAGTTAGATCCTTACTGAAATATCAAACATTGTCACCAGAGAAATGTCTCATTGATTAATAAACCCAATGTTTTATATATAATGAAGTTTAATGTTGTATTTTTGTTTTGTTTTTTTTAGCCTATTCCCAGATAACCCTAATGTGATCAACTTTGCCAGCTGGTTTGGCTTTGCGTTTCCCAACATGTTGTTGATGTTGCTTTTGGCCTGGGTCTGGCTGCAGTTCATGTATTTGGGTTTGAAGTACGTCATAAAAACAACGTAAAAATGTGTTAGGAATTCCTGATGGATGATCTGAGATCTCCTAAGTATTGAATTTTTGTTTCTTTACAGTTTTAAGAAGACGTTTGGCTGTGGGTTGGAAAACGCAGGTGATGAGGAGGCCTATGATGTGATCAAGCAGGAATTCAAGAAACTGGGCAGAATAAAATTTGGTGAAGGTGCCGTGCTTGCTATTTTTGTGGTGTTGGTCGTGTTGTGGTTCAGCAGAGAGCCAGGATTCATGCCAGGTTGGGCTTCTTCGCTTAACGAATTAGGACCGTAAGTGCAAAACTGATAAAAACACATGTTTATTTATTTTTTCCAAGAAATATCTATAATCAACACTTTCATACATCTATTTTAAATCTTTATTATTAAAAGCACTGCATTTACACCACATAAACATCCCAGATATCTCTATACTCCTATTTTCTGTAGTTCAAAATGAAAATCTGGGACAAAAGTCAGAGCACTCCATCAAGTGTTTGTGATGTTTCATTACACACTGTTTGTAAAATCAGAGTCAGGCATTTGCATTAGTCACGATCAGCTCTGGTCAGATCAGATCTGGTGATTAATAATAATAATAATAATAATAATAATAATAATAATAATAATAACAATAATAAGTATTATATTTATTATTATTATTATTATTAGTAGTAGTAGTAGTAGTAGTAGTAGTAGTATTAGTATTATTATTATTATTAATTATGGTTTAAGAGGATAATTAATAATAATAACATCAATAATAATAAGTAGATTATTATTATTATTATTATTATTATTATTATTATTATTATTATTGATGTTATTATTATTAATTATCCTCTTAAACCATAATTTATTATCATGTCTTTAATATACTTCTCAGGTTATTTAAATAAATTTGAAAATAAAAATAATAAACTACTGTAGCTTTAAACTCTCGTATAAGTGCTAAAAACACATCTAACTTCATTCGTTATTTAATCAAACCAGTCATTAATCAATTCAGCGCTTTATTCTTGTTCTGTTTACATAGGCACGCAGGAGTTGATCGTTTTTTCTCACGTTAAAAGAATCTAGTTGTGTTAAGTCACGTGTAAACATCTGAACAAAAATGGGGCGTGGTCAAGAGGCGTGTCTATAAAAAGACCGACAGGATGCTCAAGTGTTCCTAGACCACATATTTCCATACATGGTACACATACAGTATTTTCCAGGTTATTAGTTATAGCAAGAAATGAAACACTTTACAAATCCACTATTGCATCTTTAAACATTTTAAGCATAACAGGGAATGACAAAGTCCATCATCCTTAAAAAGCTCCACGTTTTTCTCACAGGTTTGTCACAGATGGCACGGTAGCCATTCTTGTATCCACCGTGTTCTTCCTCATCCCATCTGAAATAGCATGTTTGTGTGGTTCAGTGGAAGATGATCATGAAGGAACAGTAGAAGGCAAGGCAAATCCTTTTGTAGTTTCTTTAGCAAGTATATTTCATGGACTGGAAAAAGAAAGGCTGAAGGTAAGGAAGGTTTATTTATTTATTTTATTTTATTCAGGAGGAGACGCAGTGCAGCCGAGACAGAAGAAACCAAAAGCTCCTCCAGCTCTGCTGGAATGGAATGTGGTGCACAAACAGATGCCGTGGAACATTGTCCTGCTTCTGGGAGGTGGATATGCCCTGGCAACTGGCAGTGAGGTAAAAAAAAAAAAATACATGATGCTTTTGAGTATGTACAGTAAGCTGTGGTACAATGATTTTGTCGTACTGTTCACCTCTGAATTTTACCGTTCGATTTTTCACGTGGGGGCACGGTGGCTTAGTGGTTAGCACGTTCGCCTCACACCTCCAGGGTTGGCGGATCGATTCCCGCCTCCGCCTTGTGTGTGTGGAGTTTGCATGTTCTCCTCGTGCCTCGGGGGTTTCCTCCGGGTACTCCGTTTTCCTCCCCCGGTCCAAAGACATGCATGGTAGGTTGATTGGCATCTCTGGAAAATTGTCTGTAGTGTGTGATTGCGTGAGTGAATGAGAGTGTGTGTGTGTGCCCTGTGATGGGTTGGCACTCCGTCCAGGGTGTATCCTGCCTTGATGCCCGATGATGCCTGAGATAGGCACAGGCTCCCCGTGACCCGAGGTAGTTCTGATAAGCGGTAGAAAATGAGTGAGAGTGAGTGAGATTTTTCACGTACTAAGCCATTTTCTTCCAATTTCTCCCCAATTTGGTCGCCTACCACTTCTTACCCACCATCCAACCATCCCTTATGCGCCACCTAGGAAACAGTGATAGTGAAGGCTAACACGTGTCCTCGTTTGCTCTCTTAGCCCATCTGTTTCATTATTAACCTTAACATTTGCTAAAGTTTGTCCTGCATGACGTTAAAGACACATCCTGACATTTCACCATTTCACGTTACTTTAAATTAAAATAAAAAGTTTCAAGATATTAGACGTTTGCAAAAATATTGTTGTTCTTCCAGGTGTCTGGACTGTCAAAATGGCTGGGTGAAAGTCTTGCCCCTCTTCAGAGCATCCCACCAGCTGCCATCTCGGTACTGCTCTGTCTGCTGGTGGGAACATTCACAGAGTGCTCCAGCAACACGGCCACAACGACGCTCTTCCTCCCCATTCTCGCTTCTATGGTGAGAGCATAAATTGGCACTTCAATACTAATTATTCAATACAATGTACAATAAAGATGTGGATAAGAGAACGTTCTCAAGCAGTGGTTAGATTGTAGGGTCTGTAAATCATGTCATGTTTCTGAGATCTTGAATAGGTTCATTGAATAGGTTTTCTGAGACTTGGATAGGTTTAATCCAAACACATCCAAAGAATATTAAATACAGAATTAAAAATATAGTCCAGATCACCAAATGTACAAAACTGTCCCTAAATGTTTGTGTTCCCCAGGCCACAACTATAAATCTCCATCCTCTGTATGTCATGCTGCCCTGCACCATCAGCGCCTCCATGGCTTTCATGCTGCCAGTGGCCACTCCACCCAACGCCATCGCTTTCTCATACGGCACTCTCAAAGTACTCGACATGGTAAAGGCATCACTCCTTCACATCACTCCACTATTACTTTAGTATGATGGTTTTCCATCCGTATTTCTACCGATATAATAAACTGTAATATTTCTAAATGAGGCACAATCATTCCTTTATTAACTTGGACTTGTCTCAGACTTAGGCATTGGTCTCACTAAATATGGTCTTGGTTTTGACCAAAAGAAAAGAGACACAATGTGTTGTCTTTTCCTTGGCTAAGTGAATTTGTTTATTTATTTTGTCTCAGAATTTGTTCTCTGCATTTAACCCATCTAAAGTGCACACACACAGCAGTGAACACACACACACACCGTGAGCAGTGGGCAGGCATTTATTCTGCGGCGCCCAGGGAGCAGTTGGGGGGTTTGGTGACTTGCTCAAGGGCACCTCAGTCGTGGCTGGGCCGAGACTCGAACCCACAACCTTCGGGTGACGAGTCAGACTCTCTAACCATTAAGCCACGACTGCCCCAATTCATTTACCTATATTTACAGCATTTAAACGTAGACACCTCATTGAGGGCAACGTATATTTTACAGCTGAATAGTAAGTGCCTTGCTTCTGGTGGACCTGGTATTCAAGCCCACAACCTTCCCGATTGCTAGTCCAACACTTAAACCAGTAGGCTACCACATACCCCTCAGGCTAGTTCTGGTTTTGTACTTGTCAATGCCACATTTGGCTACAACCTCATTAACTCTTCCTCAGAGGCCAACAAATGGAGTTTGCTCCTGTTTTTATTGTGTCCATGTTCTGCATTGAATGTCTTTGTCATGTCTCATTCTACAGTGGTGGTTAATATGAAGCTTACTGTATATGAAAGCAGACACTCAGACGCATCTGTAGTGTTTTAGAAATATTTCAGATTTTCCCTAGAATACTAAGGGTAATATATTCATAGAAAAGTTCCAAAAAACAAAAACATTTTTTCTTGTTATGAATGCTTCTATCTTCAGAGCAAACATGATATCAAACCCATTTCTGCTCTTAGATGCTCCAATTGCTTGTTCTGCTCTTAGATGCTCCAATTGCTTGTTCTGCTCTTAGATGCTCCAATTGCTTGTTCATTTAAAAAGCAGCTCAATTTTGTCTCACACTGAAAACCAACAGTGTCCTGAATCCCTTTAGATCAGATTCACCGACAGAATATCGTTCATGTGTTCATACTGATTAAAAATGTCTCATAAGTCCATTTTCATTCCATTAACTGGTGGAATGGGTCAAGAGATGAACTATTATTATTATTATTATTAGTCATACAGTATTATGGTTTCTGCCTACCTATGATATTTATTTATTTATTTATTTATTTACTTATTTATTTTTACAAATTAGAATTAATTTTAACACATTAATTCAGTTCTATTTTATTTATTTATTCATTCATTCATTCATTCATTCATCTTCTACCGCTTATCCGAACTACCTCGGGTCACGGGGAGCCTGTGCCTATCTCAGGCGTCATCGGGCATCAAGGCAGGATACACCCTGGACGGAGTGCCAACCCATCGCAGGGCACACACACACACACACACACACACTCATTCACTCACGCAATCACACACTACGGACAATTTTCCAGAGATGCCAATCATCCTACCATGCATGTCTTTGGACCAGGGGAGGAAACCGGAGTACCCGGAGGAAACCCCCGAGGCATGAGGAGAACATGCAAACTCCACACACAAGGCGGAGGCGGGAATCGAACCCCCAACCCCGGAGGTGTGAGGCGAACGTGCTAACCACTAAGCCGCCGTGCCCCCCTTCTATTTTATTTATTTATTTATTTATTTATTTTTGAGCGTGAACAGGCACCAAAGATGGGGGACTCGAGTCATATGACTTGACTCGAGTCAGACTTAAGTCACAAATTTGAGACTCGATACTTGCTTAACAAATATTAAAAAAAGACTCGACTTGACTTTGACTTGACATTCATGACTTGAGACTGACTTACTTGTGACTTGCACACGTGTGACTTACTCCCACCTCTCGTAGTTCATTCCTCTACACCTCTGTCACATTGCATAATACTGTTAGAATATTTCCTCCAAATAATCAATGTGAAATATAAACTAAGCTCCGTATTGAAACCAGTGATGGATAGAGAATTTTGCAATCTTTCTGTAAATATACAACATCGATCCAAGTATCTGAGTAATTGTGTTTCTGCTCTTTCCAAAGGCAAAGGCTGGCTTCATGCTCAATTTGATCGGCATCGCGTGCATCAACTTGGCGATTAACACGTGGGGAACACTTATGTTCACACTCGACACCTTCCCCACATGGATCAACACCACCGCAGCTCCAACTCTAACACCTACAATTCTAACACCTACAACTCTAACACCTACAACTGTAATACTGTGAACAAAGCTTTCCAGAAGAGCGAAAGAACGACGAGGAGAGCGGCGGTGAGAAGAGAGCTACAAGAGAACGAAGATGCAAGATGCGTTTCCTAATAAGCACTAAAGGGTGAATGTATTAATGTAGCAAAACTCTCAGAAGCTGCTCCACTGGCCTGAGCAATATTGAACAAACGCACGGACGTGACCAACCCTCGAACTATACGGTTACTTATTCACTTTTTTTACACATCATAGGTGATTGATGAAGTAATTAGAAGTTTGTGTTCAGTGTTTAAGTAGAAGATATTCAAGGCTTTTTAGACTAGAACATCTAATATATCTAAATATTTCATTTTCGTATATATATATATGTATGTATTTTTGTACGTTTTCGGAAGGTCCAGGACGTGTAAATTCATGAAATTTGTAAACAAAAGCATCTCCGTATCAAACTACGTGGAAAGAAGGATATTTGTGATGCTTCACATGCAATAAGGCAGAAAGCTCCTGGATGAAAGGGTGTAACGGAAAGTTTAAAGGTTATCAGAGGAGGAGTCATGTGATGCTTCTGTCCCTCGCCAGACTAATAATACTGCAGTGTGTGAAGGAGAGGAAATGTAGTGGAAAGCATCCCGAAAAAATGTGAAACAATAAATAAATGCTTTTCAAATGAAATAAAGAATCTCTCGGTTCTACTTGTGTGTGAAACACAACTGTAATATAGTTTGGATGGACAAGCAGCAAAAAGGTTTTCTGAATGAAAGTGAAAGCTGGGATTTTTATTTCCTCTCACAAACAACTTCTGTTTTACAAATTTGATCCTATACTGGGGTCACGGTGGCTTAGAGGTTAGATGTTCGCCTCACACCTCTATCTATCTATCTATCTATCTATCTATCTATCTATCTATCTATCTATCTATCTATCTATCTATCAACCCACCTATCTATCTATCTATCTATCTATCTATCTATCTATCTATCTATCTATCTATCTATCTATCTATCTATCTATCGACCCACCTATCTATCTATCTATCTATCTATCTATCTATCTATCTATCTATCTATCTATCTATCTATCTATCTATCTATCTATCTATCTATTGACCCACCTATCTATCTATCTATCTATCTATCTATCTATCTATCTATCTATCTATCTATCTATCTATCTATCTATCTATCGACCCGCCTATCTATCTATCTATCTATCTATCTATCTATCTATCTATCTATCTATCTATCTATCTATCTATCTATCTATCTATCTATCTATCTATCACCCATCCATCTATCTATCGACCCACCTATCTATCTATCTATCTATCTATCTATCTATCTATCTATCTATCTATCTATCTATCTATCTATCTATTGACCCACCTATCTATCTATCTATCTATCTATCTATCTATCTATCTATCTATCTATCTATCTATCTATCTATCTATCTATCTATCGACCCACCTATCTATCTATCTATCTATCTATCTATCTATCTATCTATCTATCTATCTATCTATCTATCTATCTATCTATTGACCCACCTATCTATCTATCTATCTATCTATCTATCTATCTATCTATCTATCTATCTATCTATCTATCTATCTATCGAATCGCCTATCTATCTATCTATCTATCTATCTATCTATCTATCTATCTATCTATCTATCTATCTATCTATCTATCATTTCAATTTATTATATAATAAAAACTGTTTTAAACAGCAGATTAAAGTATAAAGTAAAAAAAATAAAAAATAAAGAGAACATTTACAAACAAGTCAAAATGTCACACATACATTTATTTCTTTTATTCCCAAACTTTACACATTTTTTACAGTAAATCACAATCATAAATAAAGCTGTTACACGTTTGAACTAGAAACATTATTGAAGAACTCATTTTGAGCCTTTAAAATAAAAAGAGACATAATTCCTTAAATTC